>NC_051447.1:16629035-16756953 GCF_001649575.2 Kryptolebias marmoratus | reverse complement strand
TGTGAGTTTTTTTCAATTTCGGACGACTTATGTATGTGAGTTTTTTTCAATTTTGAAAGACTTACTATAGTATGTGAGTTTTTTTAGTATTTCGTACGACATACTTTAGTATGTGTTTTTTTCAATTTTGGACGACTTACTATAGTATGTGAGTTTTTTTCAGCATTTCGGACGAATTACTATAGTATGTGAGTTTTTTTCATTTTCGGACGAAATTTTTTCAATTTCGTCCGAAATTTCGTCCAAAAACTCAATTTTGAGTTATGAAAAAAACTCAAAATTGAGTTTTTTTCAATTTTGGACGACTTATTATAGTATGTGAGTTTTTTAATAATCTTAGATAATAATGTGTGTGTTATGGCAAGACGTAACATGACACATGCAGTGCTATCAAAAGACACCTACTGTAGTTTGATGGTATTGCCTGAGGCCATTTTTTTCTGCTTATTTTTTTATTTTTTGCAGTTGCAGGTTGGTGATTTGTTGGCTCAGCTGTGAGATTTTACATCTCAAGGTGGTTGCCCTCTTGACTCCTTTTCTTGGACATCCGTCTGCTCGCTGGTCGCACTGATCATCTGCTCCTCAAGACAAAGAAGCAGCTTCACTGTGATCTAATCTGAGGAGTTCTCCTAGTTGTTTTACTGTCTTACTGAAGTGTTTGGACTTGTTAGCTGATGTTTTTAACGTGTTCTTGCCATGTCTAGTTATCAATAGAGACCAAGTGTGTAGTTTGAGGCCTGTCTTGTTGTGATTGTTAAAACTGTTTTGTAAGCTTGAAAAGGCGGGCCCAGGAGTTTTACATGTAAAAACATCGCTTTTCTTTTTACACACCTTTGGTTATTGATTAAAAGGTTTCTTTCTACTGCTTTTTGTTTTTAATGTATCATTAGCTTATCCTTTACTTTGTAGTTTGTTCAAGTGTATGGGAGTTTTTTTTAAAGTAGAGAGTCAATAATGCGTAAACATTTTATTTTTTTATTTACAGATTCCCCTTGTAAAGCCTTGATCATTACTACTGTTAATTACTCTTTTTTTCCTTTTAACAAGAAAAGCTTTAATAAATCGTTTTTGTTAAACCAATATGATCTGGTCTAATATTACTTGCCCTAAACTCTGGCTGAGCCTGGTCATAACATAAGACATACTACAGTATGATCAGTTTGACTTTTTACAAGACTCAATGTATGACAGGCTATAAAGAGATATAATATCGTACAACATTCAGGCCAACCTAATGACTCTAAAAAAGGACAAATGATCTTACTCTGACATTGAGGTCAACATGACATAAGATATACAAAAGACAGACATTCACTTTGGCCTCATGACACAAGACATAGTATGACATTAAGGGTGAGAACACATGACATGCTACAAAGGATAGTATGAGACATCACTTTAAAATTATGTTAAGTTTGACATCACATTTTATTACAACATATAATACAGTATAACATTCACACTGACATCACATGACACAGGATAATAGATACATGCAGTGTGAGATTCAAGATGACAACTTAGACAAACAGAAGACGAAGACTATTTGTATATAAGACAA
This sequence comes from Kryptolebias marmoratus, assembly GCF_001649575.2. Classification (NCBI taxonomy): domain Eukaryota; kingdom Metazoa; phylum Chordata; class Actinopteri; order Cyprinodontiformes; family Rivulidae; genus Kryptolebias; species Kryptolebias marmoratus. Next base: position 16,755,392 of record NC_051447.1, on the reverse strand, counting down.
ATACAATCATATTGACCTCACAAGACATAAAATAATCTGAAGCAATGGTGTCCTATCCTGGTCTTGGAGGGCCACCATCCAGTATGATTTAGTTGTTTCATTGCTCTTCAGCATGTCTTCCAGTTGTGCAGAAGCCTGTTGATCACTCATTCATTTATATTAAGTTTGTCAAAGCAGAGAAATTCTGTAGGTGACATGGGAGAGATTGTATATATAACTACTGCCCAGGTTCTTCACCAATCTGCGCTTTCTTGGAGAATGGCAAAGACAAAGGCACTTCTGAAGAAAGCATCTCACCGGCTAAAGCTTGGCCCTCTCTCACTGCTTCCCTTCTTGCACAGACCAAACGTTTATAAGGACAACCTGCTTTCAGTTGATATACATGTTCCAAATACCATCTAGACGTCCAAATTGGCAAAAAATACACTAATTCGAGTAAAGCTTCCAAAATGAGACAAAAGACGTCCAAAAGGATAAAAAAAACTCACATACAATAGTAAGTTGTCCGAAATTCTAAAAAAACACACATACTATAGTAAGTCGTCCAAAATAAAAAAAAAACACACATACTATAGTAAGTCGTCCGAAATTAGAAAAAAAACCATACTATAGTAAGTCGTCTGAAATAAAAAAAAACTCACATACTATAGTAAGTCGTCCGAAATACTAAAAAAAACACACATACTATAGTAAGTCGTCCGAATTTCTAAAAAAACATATACTATAGTAAGTTGTCCGAATTTCCAAAAAAACACACATACTATAGTAAGTCGTCCAAAATAAAAAAAAAAACACACATACTATAGTAAGTCGTCCGAAATTAAAAAAAAAAACATACTATAGTAAGTCGTCCAAAATTTAAAAAAAACTTACATACTATAGTAAGTCTTCCAAAATAAAAAATAACTCACATACTATAGTAAGTCGTTTAATATACTAAAAAAAACACATACTATATATAGTAAGTCGTCCAAAATAAAAAAAAAAACATACTATAGTAAGGCGTCCAAATTGACAAAAAATACACTAATACTAGTAACGCTTCCAAAATGACATAAAATAAGTTCAAAATGATAAAAAATAAATAAAGCATACTAAGGCATCCAAAACAATAAAAAATACACAAACTATAGTAAATCACGCTTCTCTGTCTGGCAATCTAATGGATGAGTCTTGGTTTGGCTGCTGCCAGGAGAACGGTACCTGTCTGACTGCACTGGGCCAAGTGTAAAGTCTGATGGAGGGGGGATTATGTTGTGGGGTTGTTTTTCAGGAATTGGGCTTGGCTGCTTAGGTGAAAGGAACTCTTAATGCTTCAGCATTCCAAGACATTTTGGACAATTTAATGCTCCCAACTTTGTAGGAACAGTTTAGGGATGACCCCTTCGTGTTCCAATGGTAAAAATTCCCATAAAGACACACCTAGACATTGTGGAAAGCCTTTTTCAGAAGAGTTGAAGCTGTTATAGCTGCAAAATATAGGCCAACATCATATTAAACCTTATGGATTAAGAATGGTATATCACTTAAATTGACATGCATGTGATGGGAATACTTTTGGCAATATAGTATATAACTTAAGACACATGCTGTAGTGTGACATTAAGGATGACCTCACATAACATATAAAACACAAGTCACATCCAGTATATAATGACAGATTTGATGTAAACATTCAACACTCCCCTCTGTTGTTTCCCTTGTACCCTTAGAAAATTTTACAAACCTTCACTTGAGCAAAACTGGACTCCTTCCAGCCTGACTTGAATCTTTGACTCAGGTGAATGAGTTTGAATATCTGGTATTCTTCTTCATGAGCGATGGCAGGATGGAGCAGGAGATGGATTAACAAATCGGGCCTCTTTCACAGTAATGATGGCTTTCATCTGTAGGGTGGGCAAGCTCAGCCTCAGATATAAGGTGAGGAGCTTTGTAACCCAGGAAGAGCTCAGAGTTAGAGCTGCAGCTTCTCTACATTGAAAGGAGTCACCTACAATGGTTTGGGCATCTAATTAAGATGCCCTGTAGACACATTACACTGGGATGAAACCCTGGGGCAGGCCTAAAGCATGCTGAAGAGATAATGCATCTTCTCTGGCCTGGGAACGATGCAGGAACCCCCAGGATGAGGTGAACAGGGTCTGTGAGAAAAGGGATGTCTGGGTGTCCCTCCTAGACCTGTTGCCTCCGTGGGCAAGCTTTGGATAAGCAGCAGCAAATGGTTGATGAATAGACTTAAGATATCTGAAAAAAAAAACAAAAAAACAAACAGCCAATGTTAAATAAAGCTTGATTGATTTGCTCTGATTTAAGCTACTGTCCTCAATGAACTGGCAGCAAAACCTGCCCGGTTATATAAGATGAAAGTTTTATAAATGTTAACTTTGTCCACAGCTTAAAAGCCAACCAAAACATTGCATAGCTGCAGTTGTGATTTATTTTTTTTCATACAGCACCTAACAAAAAATTTACAGTTTATTTAAACTAATCTTAAAGCAGTCACTGACTCAGACATTTCAAGCAAAAATACTTTTTTGAAAAACACTGAAATACATTACAGAAAGACACACAGATCCCTTATACAAAAAAGAGTGGCAGCCATTTTAGTGTTCCACGAGTGTTTACGTTGTTAGCGTATTACCATTAGGTGCTGGTAGAAAAGAGGATAATCGTGCATCAAAATGATTAGCCATCCAAAAACTTGTATATTTCAACTGCTATTTATTAGCTACAGTACATCTGAGTCATTGACATATTGTTCATAATGTACCAAACACAAAATGTACATTTATTTCTGCTTTATCTGAACTTTAAGTATAAGTTAAAAATCAGAAATTCACAAAAATGTGAGGCTTTAACAAGTAAAGAAAAGTTGGACGTTTTACATTTTAGCAAAGGAAACCACTTTATGTACAATTTTTTTACTCTATACAAAAATCAAGTAATTTAAAAAGTAAAAATAGTAAAAATCAATGACTAAAAAGACTAAGAAGTGTGAAATGCATCATCCATTTTATGGCATTGTTAAGTAAAATCTGCTAGTTTACACTGAGCACGTTGAGAATCCACAGAAAGGGGGGAATGCAGGGTGACAGGTGGGGACCCGGCCAGCACACTGGACCGCTAAACGAGAAAAATGACCAGCTTTCAGCAGCTCTTTTAAAAACTCATTTACATCCTGTCAGATTTCATTATGGCCAGAGACCGGCTCCGGAGCTACAGGACAGAACTTCGCCCGAGTGCACTGACTGTGCCGGCCAAACTCCTATCAGCCCGACCCGACTCACCAGTCCAATAGACAGCTGATTCTCCCGTGTCAAGGTTTTTTTGGCTTCTTTCATACACCTTACTTTTCCCTGTGCAAACTACTTTTTGTGTGCTTTTGTCAGGGTGCCTGAGAAACCTCTTGTATTGTGAATAATTATGGTACAGTTTGTGCTTTTAAAAGGATCAGAGATAAGAATAAAGTTTTTGAAATGCCAAGTTGTCAGAATAAATTTTTAGGGTCTTGCAGTAAAATAGTAGCAGCAGGAAAAGAAAAAAAAGATTAAGTGTATTTCATTTATACATCATATAAAATATGTCCTCAATGCCACCATTTTCCCAAAATGGCCAGTGAGAAGAATTGTTCCTCTACAGTATAAACAACTAATCCTGGGTATGACTTGCAGTTGAATTTAGATGAAAATTATTTTTCGTATGCAGCACATTTAAATGAATCCTTCCATTCTCACTGACAAACAGATTTATAGTTTTAAAACCACAAGGTAAAAACTATGTGGCCGTATGTTAAACCTCTTAATGTCACAAGCTCACTCCAACAATCCAGTGTCAATGTATGAATATAAAAACAAAGAGATGATAGAGCCTTATGGGTATGGTGAGCCAAAGATCTTGGGAAAATGACAATACTTTATATAGTTTTAATTTAAGACCTACCACTTCTTAAAGAAATGCATAATAGCTGTCACTTTCCTAAGTTTTAGACAATGGTTTGGTCAAATCTTGAAAAAAAATGTTTTGCGCCTTCTGTTAGAACTCAGTATGGACTGGTGGTGACACAGCTACTACCACATCAGATTTCAGCTCAGCGTCTGTAAAATTTAAGTAATTATAGCTATTTTGTGTTGACTAAGGTTGAATAGCTGTGCCAATTGGATTGACTCCAAAAGTTAACCAGTGGTAAATCGTAAATGGCTTGCACTTGTATAGCGCTTTATCTAGTCCAAGGACCACAAAGCACTTCATATGACATTCAGTCATTCACCCATTCATACACACATTCACACACTGATGGTGGTAAGCTACATTGTAGCCACAGCTTCCCTGGGGCAAGCTGACATAAGTGAGGCTGACACCAAACTCCCTGACCACCACCAGTAGGTAAGATAGGTGAAGTGCCTTGTCCAAGGATACTACGGCTGAGATAGATGGAGCGGGGGTTCGAACCAGTAACCTATGAGCCCCTACCTCCTGAGCCACTGCCGCCCCTGGTAATGGTAAATGTACATTGAATAATTATTTTGAGAAATTAACCAAAATCTGTCTAGTGGTTACTGAGATATTTTATTGTCGCACACCCACACAAACAGGTTTGTATTTCTGTCCTTATTAAGACACTATATTGACTTTCATTCATTTCTGCAGCCTAAATCTGATAATAATCCTATATCTAACCATAACGACTACCTACTTAACCTTAACCTAAACTCAATTTACCCCTTAGCCTTAAACCTAACCCCTAGCTTACAAATAATGTCCTGATAAGGTAAGTGGATATACCAAAAAAGGTCTTGTTTTTAGGTAACAAAAAAAAAACAGGTGTACACACAAATTATCATCAGTCTTTGCATTTCAGCAACTGGCATTAAAAAACTGAAGTGATGGTTAATGAAATGATGAGTTTCCAATAAGTCAGGTCTTAAGCTATTACCATCCACTGACAGCCAACTTTTAAATTGAGATCAGATTAGACATGATTTAAAGGACTACATTTTTCTAACTGGTGTACAATTGTCTTCAGACTTATGATCATTATTCCACAACTCATACTTTGCACTGCTTTCATTCTAATTTCCCTATTGATACTATTGTCTAATTTCTTACCTCTATCTCTGTTGCAAACTCAAAGAATCCACACTTTATGCCACTTCTACAGCACTCACGATAATTTGACACGAGGACATGTAAACAACACAAACAAAACTGCATGTTACGAATGCAGCATGCAAGCGATTTGAAAACAAACATTTGACAAGTGAACTCTGGCTGCAAGAGCTCGAATAGCATATAAACCCAGGGGGCTCCCAGTCTGTGGTCGCGTGCTAAACGACTTGCAGATCTCATTCTGACTCTGAGCATGTCTGTAACAGTGATCTGATGCAGGCATCAAAGCAAAGGAGAGTACCTCAGCACTCACTGGGAGAGCTCCATCAATCCCCTCCGGCCCACGGAAGCTGCCTTTTCCTACACAGTTGGCCATCAAGGGTGACATCCTGGAGGAGGCGATACAAACAGTGTCTAATGAATTTTTAATGACGAGCGCTGGGAACAGTGAAGGAGGAGAGTGGGAAACGGATACTGTGAGAGAAACCCCCGCTGGATGCATTACAGTGATTTGTGGGCTCACCTTTGAGCTGGTGTAAGAGGCCTCCCGCCTCAGATCATCGGGGTGTTAAGTGTGCTCGGTGGGGGGGCTTCTCTGCACCACATTGTGGGCCAAATGATGTTTGAAATGTTTTAATCAAATTCTGTCTGTTCATTCGACTAACAATAAGCCTCATGGGGCGAACGCTCCGTGGCTCTGCTTCTAACTACACCGGGGGGAGCCCTCCTGATAGAGTAAGTTTCCTAACCTCCTGGCGACAAATTTTTGATGTGACACTCCTCTATACATTTAAATAGGCCTTTATCAGGGGTGGCAGCTTGACTTGAAGTGTGAAGCTGCTCCGGTCTCAATCTGTCTCCCTGAGCGACACGTCTTTGTGACATTACGCGTCAAGTCTAAGTTGCCTGGAATGTGTGTGTTGAACTGATCAAACACAGATGAGAGAAACCATGTTCCTAATAACAAAAAACTTCCTTTCCAGATGATTTCTGCAACTTCATTTTAGACTGATACTCAGTAATGTTGTCTGCATGGGATTCAAATAACTTTTTAAAATGTGACTTAAAATCCTATGTGCCTGAAGGTTTAAGTAAAGTTTAAACTTGCTTTCTTTTGTGAGTGCACCAGAAGACTTGCAGTGTAGCAACGTAAAATAACAGTTTGTTAAACAAGAGCCAACATTATCAGTCCATTACTAGCTGTCTTACTTCATAGTCAAACCAGTGGTTTAGCTGTAGACTGACTAGTGTTCTTACTGACAGGAAACATTGTCATGAGAAAATTTTATTTTGCCAAATACTTGGATTTGTTAGAGTAAAAGCAGCATCAGCTAATGCTAACCGAGTGTTAGAATGCTCAAATGGGGAAATGTATAGCTATACCTGTTAAAAATAACTAAACATTTTTGTTTCAAATACGACCAAAAACCACTTAGGAATGACCTTTTTCTCTAACTATAAATACATAGACAAATACTTTCACTCAGACATCCGAAACCAAAAAAAAAAAAAGAGAAGAGAAAAAAAAGAAAAGCTGAAATCTTGTCACAGAGGAACTTGACGCTCCCAGAATTGATCCAAAATACAAGCAGCAAGTAAAGTCAGAGTACAAAACAAACATCTTTGCCCTGTGCAAGGAACAGGAAGGCTTATGTATTCATTATTTTAACATCAAACTAGAACATGCAAGATTTGAGGTTATTTTGCCAGTCTGATGTTGGAACATGCCGTGAGCTGCATGTTTATGTAAAACAAGAAGTAAAAGGACACACCAGAGTAGACTGAGTGCCAAACTGGACTTTTTGGAGAAATATATGTGCTCAAATAGAGCACTTTCATGGCTCGTTTTTTTTAATGTCACACCAGATGGACACTTGAGTGGTCCAAATGCCCTCATGGTTGGTCCAATTTTCCCTTTGATCAGTCCAAGTGCCACTCTGGCTGTGACCTTACAGTGAAAATATACCTTGCACAGAAAAAAAGTGCTTCTATAACATTACTCCACAGTGCTCATTTATTTCTCAGATGGAAAAGATAATTTGTTTTTTTCTTAGCAGTTTCCTTGATAAATTCAGGCTAAATCAATTTGGTATTGAAATGCTTTTGTACTTGTCAATTAAACTTAAAAAAGGACTTCTGCAGAACTATTTATAAATGCTTCTATAGTAAAAGTTGTAATGAAAATGTAGCATACCACAGTATGGAACATCTAATGCATCTGCACTCAGTTACTCTGAACAAATGACAAAATACACTGCCTGGCCAATAAAAAGTTGCAATCTGGATTTAACTAAGCAAATAGTTATGAGGCTTCTATTGGGTTATTACTGCATGGGCCATTGTGTTTCAGCTGACAACAAGTTATTTAACCCCAACTGGTGCAATGAGTTGCTTCTCATTTCTTAAACAACCATGTCAAAAGAGACATCCCGTGGTCGTGGAAAAGATGTCAGTCTGTTTGAGAAGGGTCAAATCATTGGCATGCATCAAGCAGAGAAAACATCTAAGAAGATTGCAGAAACGACTAAAATTGGGTTAAGAATTGTCCAACGAAATTATTAGAAACTGGAAGGATAGTGGGGACCCATCGTCTTCGAGGAAGAAATGTGGCCAAAAAAAAATCCTGAACGATCGTGATCGGCGATCACTTAAACGTTTGGTGAAATCAAATCGAAGAAAAACAACAGTAGAACTCCGGGCTACGTTTAATAGTGAAAGTAAGAGCATTTACACACGCACAATGTGAAGGGAACTCAAGGGATTGGGACTGAACAGCTGTGTAGCCTTAAGAAAACCACTAATCAGTGAGGCTCACTGGAAAAAAGGCTTCAGTTTGGTTGGGAGCATAAAGATTGAACTCTCGAGCAATGGAAGAAGGTCATGTGGTCTGATGAGTCCAGATTTACCCTGTTCTAGAGTTATGGGCACATCAGGGTCAGAAGAGAGGCAGGGGAAGTGTTGCACCCATCATGTCTAGTGTCTACTGTACAAGCCTGTGGGGGCAGTGCTATGATCTGGGGTTGCTACAGTTGGTCAGGTCTAGGTTCAGCAACATTATGTGCTCAAAGAATGAGGTCAAAGGTCAGCTGACTACCTGAATATACTAAATGACTGGGTTATTCCATTAATGGATTTTTTACTCCCTGACAGCACGGGCATATTCTAAGATGACAATGCCAGGATTCATCGGGCTCGAATTGTGAAAGTGGTTCAGGGAGCATGAGACATCATTTTCACACATGGATTGGCCACCACAGAGTCCAGACCTTAACCCCATTGAGAATCTTTGGGATGTGCTGGAGAAGGTCAGACTCTACCATCATCAATGCAAGATCTTGGTGAAAAATTAATGCAACACTGGATGGAAATACATCTTGTGACATTGCAGAAGCTTATCGAAACTATGCCACAGCAAATGCGTGCCGTAATCAAAGCTAAAGGCGGTCCAACAGAATATTAGAGTGTGTAACCATTTTTTTTTTTTTTTGGTGGCGACTTTTTTTTTGGCCCGGCAGTGTATAATTGTTAAAAAGAAAGCCTGTGTAAAGTTATTCTGCTACTGCTATGTCACATACAGTCTTAATAAAATGGTACTTTCATCACACAACCCAAAGTGTCTCTGGAAAACAAGAGACTATGTTCAATTTTGCAGCATGAGCTACTAAATCCAGGCTTTTTAAAAGTTTTATGAAGGCGTGCACAGGCATAGTCTTTGTGGTCTGGAAAATGGATGGATAGAGGGATAGAAGGATAGATAAATATGACTTCCACTCCTATCTTTAGCCATGATGGAACTTCTTATTTTACAGATATCAATGCTGTTTGCATCACAAGTCATTAGGCATGGCAGCTGGAAAACAAGTGCAATATCACTAAATATGATGTTGTGATACTTGGACAATGGAAATATGCAGTGTACGATGATGCAAGTGCTGGTGCCACTCTAGGAACTGATATATTTATTCAACACTGAAAGCGGACATTTTGAGGTTTGGTTTTTTGGAAATGTTATGAACAATTATTTTACCTGTTGTAGATAGGTCTTTGAACAACCTCAGTTTAAAAATAGAGTTTAATTCTGGCCAGACATTTGTATTCGTATTTGTCTGTCAATAAAATTCTTGTACAAAAAACTCGACTGTCGTGTACGTGAGTCTGAGAAATTGTGCGGATTAGGATTGTTTTTATGCGAGTATGAATCTAAAAGCTGTGAGTGCAAAGTCTTGTGAATACAACCCTAATTTCTACGACTACAAACTCTTCCCTTCTGTGTGGACATGAATTCAAGTTTGTGGGAACGAGTAGAAAAGTGTTGAAATGACGTCACATGGCGGAGTAATCGATCCGCGATTTGTAATGAATTTTTATCATATTATATTACGTAAAACCAATCTTTCAACAGAACCCCACTTGCTAAGATCTGAACTGCTCCTTTAACTTTCAAGAATACTCTCAATTTAACCAGACTGCAGTTTCTTCACTCCACTATCTTACCGTGTAAAGCAGCTGCATTTTACTCATGTCTGTAGAACAGCTCTGTCAACAATATTCATCATTATAACTTATTGAATTTTTATCAGTTTTTAAGGCTTTTTAATTTGTTGCAAATACTGAATTATGTCAACCAACTTAACAAGTTGAGCCCCAAAACCAAATATATTTATTTTTGAGCTAAATAGTGTTGTTTGATATCTGGTGACCAGTGTGGACTTTCAGGATGTTCTCCAAAGCAGAGACAATGTTATACTCCTCTCAGAGCACAGTACACCGGCCCTTAATCTTAAGTATGAAATGTCCTCACACTGCCAGACCCCTAAATCTACTTTATTGTGTTATTTCAACCTGTCAGACCTATCGATCAGTGGATTAAGACAAAGATGATGTTTTAAAGCTTTGACTGAGGGTTTCATAGCTGTCCTGAAATCCAATACCAATAGGGGGTTCATAGATCCAGGCCAAGATTTAGTGCTATAGGCAGGATTGATGACATGGAGCTGGGGCATAATAGTGGAGGTGCATGAGCTCCATCCTTCAACATAACTCAAGATAACAGTCTGCTTTTTATTTGGATATTAGAGTCATTCAGCTGTCCGCTTACTTAAAACATCTCACACAGCACACAACGAGCATCTCCACCGTAAATAATGTCACTGTGCTCCACCCTTGTTCGAGTGAAAATAGATTTATTCTAAAGCAATTTTCTGAAAAGCTTAGGTTGTGTTACTGATCACTGAAAAATTGCAACCAATATGAGCTGTATTACTCAAAGTCAGTGATACAATCAAATGTGGATTATTTCATCGGCTCAAGCCAACATTTGTCAACAGCACAAGCACAGTATTTATCACCAGCTTACTGAAAACACCTACAGATTTTCAGCATAAACAGTATTAAATTTTAAGGTGAGTGTGGTTTCTTGATTTGGGCTTACAACTGTAATAAACTGAAACAGATGCGCACTATTTTCTACTGGCAAAAAAAAGGCAGCTGAAAACTTATTACCAGACTGACATTTTAACTTGCACTGAATAAAAGCAAACACAAACAATATTAGACTAAACAATAATAAAACATTCGGAGCCGCCTGATAAATCTCGTACAACCAATTTATAAGGCCATTACACATACGTGTAAAATCGTACAACTCCAGCACAGTGATCATTTAGCTTGTCTTTAACAATTGTCACCGACTTTTAAACTGAATTTATTTGTATAACTATTTGTTTGTGGGAAAAGTTGTGCATTTTCTTAAAGGGATAGTACATGTCGTCTGAAATGGGATTCTATGGAAAGATTATGAAAAATTTAAATGTTAATTCATTAGTTTTTCAAATGATCTCAGTTTGGAAAAAACAAGATCATTTGCTACAGCAACCTATGCTATTATTGAGTTTCTAGAATTGTACGGGCCTAAAATTTGCAAACAAACGTGAAGTGTTTGAATAAAAATCAACGTTCTGGTTAAATCACAGCATTCCAGAGAGACCTTGCTTGGTTGGAGTCTGAATGTGTCTAGCAGTGTCAGGAACCTCTGCACTGGTAAGAGAAGTTAGTGGGAGGCCTCGTCAACATGGAAACACAGGTTTGCCAAAACGGTTTTTAAAAGCCTCCTTGTACACATGGCACCTTTTCTAGAAATGTCTTCATCGCCATAAAAACACAGAAAAAGACCCAAAAAACCCAACCCTGCTAAGCTGCACTTGCCCATGGGTGGCTCAGTCCAAATTTGACCCAGCACTTGGTTATAAATTGAGTTTTTTTTCCACCCAGCAGCTTTTAGTATGTAGCTCAGTGGTGTCCGATCCTGGTCCTTGAGGGCCACTAACCTGAATGTTTTTGTCGTTTCCCTACTCCAGACCTGATTCAATAGTTGAATGATCCCTTCAGAGGGTCTTCAAATTCTGCACGAGCCTGTTAATCACCCATTCATTCAAAGCAGAGAAACATCTAAAACATGGAGGATCGTGACCCTCGAGGACCAGTACTGGACACCACAACAGTTCCTTACGTGGCCCTTCAGAGAAATTAATGGCCTACTTCTGAGCTAGAATAATGGTTATGCAATAAAAGACAATTTAAACCGTGAATGTACAAGTTGGACTTTTGATAAAATTTGGAACTTAGTTTTGAACAGAATTAAAATATTGTCTGTCATTCTCACCTTGAAAAATTGTGAGCCTACCCTTAGAAAAACCAAACAAAACCACCCAAAATCTTTATTCTGCTGAGACGAAACAAAAATGATTCTTTGTATCAGTATAGCTGATGCACAGCGGGGGTGAATCACCAACAGCCATCATCAACTTCCTCCGACTGTCCCCAAAAGACGAGGTGAGAAGTGTGGGACTGCACTTCCTAAAGACACACTGCACCTTGATAATGGAGTGTGGCAGAGGCGATTAGCACACTAACAGCTTCACACAAGAATTCTCTTTGGGAGGACGCTGGCAGATAAAAAAGAAGGACGTGACCCTTCAACAACACAATTTACAGCACGACCGCTGGTGGTGCCAGGCACTCTGACACTTCCTGAAGAAGTCTGTGACCTCAAATTCAGGGTGAAGGTGCATCCAAAAAGTTTTTCTGTCAGAACACTCGGCTTTATTTTAATCGTGGTAGTTACATTAAGCTGTTATCTGTAATTTACATGAATCTAAGGCCACTTTTAAAAACAGAAATATAGCACAAACACACTGATGTCATCAGCTATTTAGTCATTTAAATTACTCCTCTCTTAGCTTTTTAAACCACCATGCCAATCAAGGAGACAAATAAATCATTACACATTCTACATTAATAGATGCTCTTACAACGTGTCAAGCAGCAAGAAGTACATTTATAGACTTCATGATTTCAGTCAATGTTCCTTTTTAATTTTAGTCATGTTTCCATTACTTTGCAATTAGTATTGCTGTAATTTAAAAGCAAAACGCCTTTCTAATAGGCACAGTATTTTGTTTGCTGACTTTAACGGGCTTAATTTAAATTACAATAAATGCTGCTTTCAATTAATCATTTCATTACAAAACCTTTGCTTCCAGATGTAGCTTGTTTGTTAATCTCTGGTAACTAAAGTAGTTTTTTTGCTTGGAATTTAAACAGCACAGTTATACTGTGTTGCTCTGTAACCTTGACAGAACTTTGAGCTTATTGCTCAGTAGGTATTTAAAAAGCAGGACGTAAATAATGTTTGTAAATAGAAAATAACATTTTATCTTTGCGGAAATACAAAAACTAATTTACTTGCTAGACAAGCATAGTGGGTGCTACTATGAGCTTTCAGGTGGGGGCAGTTTAAAGGTTAATAAAAAAAAGGTTAAAAGGCTAATAAATCAGAGGAAAATGGTATCAAAGAAAAAAAAAACAATTGTTTCGTGAAATTTCTCATCCAAGCTAAGAATGTTCTCTAATTTGTTGTCTATGTGGATGTCGTTCCTACCTAATGGCCCAGGTATTTCAACTTTTTTTTATTATAAATAAATAAAACGAGCATATATAGAGTATTGTAGGCAGGTCTACTATGTCTGCTGGTAATATCAGCTCATGGTGATCTTTGTAAATGCTGTTACATGCAGGAAGATGAGCTACTACAGTAAACCAAAACATGGCCAACAAACAAAAAAAATGATCTGAAAGTTACTAAAACACTCACCGCTGATTCACAACTATTATCACTTCTGCTATAGCAGTTTTAAATAAGTCACTGGGAAAAAAAAACCCTGTTTCATCCTTGTGAATGTATCCATAAGAAGTTTTATAACAACTGTTTGGTTTCATCAAATATGACAAACAAATGACAGCCGAGTCAGTGGCTTCTATTTTGAAACTCTGAACTTAAACACAGAGAGCCACCCATGTTCACACGGAACAATTATCTAACCAGAGTAGGGTCTGAAGCTACTTTGCTGGAAAGAACCAGAAACAAACAAGGCTAACAGCCTACAAACAGATTTAAGTAGTTTGATCAGTGGAGGCAAGGTCAGCGAGTCACAAAATGACAACTTAGCCTCAGCAGATGGTTGAAAGTGATGGAAAGGGAATACATAAGCATTTTGATACCGCCGTGTGCATGCTAACATCATCAAGCTAAAAGGCCAGACTCATGTTGTATATGAAGATGTAGGTGAGGGTAGATTTGCCTATTAGAATGCAGAGAACATTTGTTTGTGCCATAGATCGTTTTAAGACGACAACATTTTTTTCCCCCATTACAAAAACTTTAGATGTAGAGGAATAAAACAGTCTTTAATAGATAAACAACTTCTGTTTGCCTCCTTTTTAGGAACAAATAAGGTGTGGATTGCATATTCTCCCACCGCACATTGGTATGGCCTTTAACTAAACAAAAAAAAAAAGAAACACATTGCCATAGAAGGATTGTTGCACAGAGCATTTTTTCTCCATAACTCAGCATGTCAATCAGATTAAAAGCTTAAAATGATTACACACATTGGGTGCTAATAGGAGGAAAGTAAGAGCCCAATTTTTAAGTCAATAATAATTTTTATACATTGTATTATTGGACTCTGAGTGCTTTTTGGCACTTTGGGCAGAAATTCCTCCAGTTCTTGCCGTGCCCCCATACCATCTCCATCTCCTTCATATTTGGACTTCTCCTGTCAGCCATGAATAATTGATAAAACAAAGCGATGTTGGGGTTTAGGAGTTTGACTGCTCTATATCTGTCTCATAATGATTAGTGAAAGGGTCACACGGACCAAGCCTCTCAGTCACCAGCATCCTCCCCTAATCCTCCTTAATCCTCAAAACAATGGGCTCCTCCGTGCAAGGAACTGTGACAGATTTTTATCATCCTCCTAAGAGGGATCATTGTGCCTTCACACTGGCAACATAACAATAAAAGGAGTCTAGAACGGATTGCCCTTCTAAGACCAAAGTCCAACTTTATACATGACACAACCAACTAAAAATGTTGGATCTAAAAATGCAGATGAGAGAGTGATGAGTCTTAAGTGTCCAAAGAACACACTTATTTCTACTAGGTTTGCTTTAAGAGCCGTAAGCCCCCAAAAATATGTAAAAATGTATTGGGGTAAAACTGATTTCTGATATTATTACTTTTAGGAAAATTTCAGATCATTTCTGCTTTGTATATGTGCTTCTAATTTCGTCCAACATTTTAGTGAGGTTTGTTTTTTTTTCCCTGGACTGGGTTTCTGTTAAAACATTCAACTGAAAATTGAATGATTCATTGGTTTGTAGTTGATTGGTTGGTTGGTATGACTGATTTATTGGTTGGTTTGTTGTTCAGTTCAACAAGTGTCTGCCAAGTTCTTGCTCCTGTATTTTATAAAAAAGTAGTTTATTTCTTATAGAAAATCATTTGTTGAAATGCAACCTTAATGAACATTATGATTTATAATAAACGTAACTAATTCACCTAAGGGTGCTTCTGAAAACATTTCTCAGGAAAATTGAAAACTAAACCCTTGCGTCTCTTCACCTGACGTAAACATGAAATAAAGAGTTTTTAACAAGTTAAATCTTTTGCATTAATGGTGAATTACCATCTTTGCTTTCATGGTCGTCATAGTTCTTCAAACAAATAAAATAGTTTGTGTATTCTGAAAATGGTGAGATATGTGTTATTTCTGCTTTTATGCTTTACATGTAAAAGCACACAAGTTCATTCAAGTGACTGCAGACGACTAAATTATGATTTGAAAGCACAACAAAAAGACTAGCTGGACTTAAAACTGACAGTTTGATCAGATTACATTAGTTTGGTTACAGTCATGTTTATGTTAGGATAGGGATTAAAGAATCTTGCCCTAAAATCTGAAGGAGTTCATCTGGACACAAAATCATCTTTAAATTTAGTTTTATGAATATATTGCCTTTTCTCTCTTTAAATCAAAACATGCCCTTAAGATTCCTGGGTAAAATTCTTGATCTCTTAACTGGAAGAAAAAAACCAAAACTCAAAAATGTTACCTCTAATCTTGGTTAAAGAAATGGCTGAAGAAAACTAAGGTATTTTTACATTTATCTGGTCAACATGGAAGCAAAGATCTGAAAAAAAAACAGACTACAACAGCTGCCCTACACCTCAGTGAATCATCTCTCCCATCTCGGTCTTTACAGCTCCACTTCTGTCTCCTCTTGTGTTGACTCATCTCATCCCTCCTCTCCCCGTGCCCACCGCAGCGTGACAAGTGACTGACAATGCTAACAATAGTGGGCGCGGCTGCCCCTGCTCAATAGAGCACAAGCTGCATGATAAATTACCCTCATCAGTTTGTTTTGCCAGCAGCCCACACAGGTCACCGCCAAGGCCGTTCGTGACATTTTGTTGCATACTGTATATGCAAATACCTGCCAATCAATTAGCACGCTGCTCCCTGCGCTGCCCGACGTGATTAAAATGAATTGATTGTGGGCTAAAATCAACACCAGCCAGCCGCCCAAAAAGCTCAGGGGTCAGGGGGACTCTAGAGAAAACGGGTAATGGCCCTTTACATCCTTCGCTTTATTATTATTATCACAACTGCAGGTACCAACAATGAAATGTGCGAGTGCAATGTAAACCGTAATAAATGTGGAAAAGCTTCAGGGTTTTCTGGATATGAGATGGGGAAAATGATGATGGCTGTAATAATTTGAGCCACTCGGTGCCTTTAGGCCACCCAAACAGAATTATCATAGTTCTAAAAACTTGTCTTGACTTTTGCTGGAAAATAAAAGAAACATGCTTAGTTTCTGGTTGACAGTGAACTACATCTTTTTTAACAAATTTTCAGAGTTCCTTTCTCCTTTTTACAATTTGGTATTTGATCATAAAGCACCTTTTTGCTATATATTCACATGCACAATTCAAAACTATCTTATCAAATAGCCAAGATGAATGCCCGGCTTAAATGCATGGCTGCTTGTTATTGTTACTAGAGATAAAATATCAGCGTGATAACTGTCACAGCAAGCAGAAATCCAATGGATCTCGACAATTCTGAACAGTGAGCACACCTGCTTTAGGATAATGAGAAATAATACTGCATTACATTAACAGAAACACAAGGATCACAGCTTTTGTAAGAGCTGGAGGGTTAGGTTAGGGCAGTTGACTCAACAGTATCAGACATATTCTAGATGACAATTCAGATGCATATAAAATAAGACAAGTCACTAAATCTTATTTTTCATCCCAATAATGACAAGGAAATCTACAGATGTCAGAGCTTACTAATGGTTTCTGTATGAAACAATCACTGTATTGCTTTTGGCTGATTTAAGGGAAAAGTTTTTCACTTTTACCAGGAATCACACATCATCACAATAAACTAACAAAGGCAGCTTGTTGTATGAGATGAGATCTCATCATTCTCAGACGTTAGCTCCATTATAGATCCTCATTATGTTCCACACCTTATCTTCTGGTTATTGATGGTATGTTGTGACTTCAAACTGTCATGGCTGCTGTCATCTTCATTTAGAGCTCTTTTAATTGTATTTATTGCTGATTTCAGCAGGTCTACCATTCACTGAATCGTTCCAAACCCCTTTATCAGAGAGAACTCCTGACAAAGTTGCATCTTCTTGGTATTAGCTTTGAATATATACAGCCGCAGTTAAATAGTGTAAACAATCTGACAGCAGGCTTTCATAACAAACAAATGGGGAAAAAAAAAAAAACTATGCTAAGATTAGAATAAAATGCTATTCCTTCCTGATTTTCCTTTTGTTTTGTTAATCTTTCTTCGTTCAAACAGTTCTTGCATTGGTAAACTATCTTTTATAACTCCTTTCAATATTTTTTGAATATATTTGAGGGTTTTAAAAATGTTCTGCGTTACAATAACCTTCGAATGAAAAGAATTCAAACAAGAATTGATTTAAATCCTCACAATGTCGCGTGTATATATTTTTTTTATATATAGTTTTTCACTCATCATGGGAACAATTGCAGCTCTTTCAAACTGAGAGTAATGGTTTGAGTAGTAAAATGGTGTAAAAGATAAAGTAAGAGCTCAGAATATGACTGAGTAGTTCTTTCATTGGCAGGAAGGGCCTTTGAGAGGGAAACGACGATTGCTTTGATTGCTCTTTTCAGGGCTAATATATGACTACGTGTGTATTTGTGCAGCAGCCTGTTTGGCTAATTTGAAACGCTTGTGCATTCAATGTGCGTTTGCTTGAGGAATGCCCTGTGGGCATGTTCCTCATATTAGGACGAACGGAAATTTTTTTTGGGGGGGGTGGGAATGTACACTGCAACCCAGTGCAAAGCGCTTGCATAATTCATAGCTCTGCATTGAGCCATAATCTTTGCTCAGTGCTCTAATGAAAGCTGCAGCGCTGCATTTTATCTGCATGGAAGTCAAACTGACTAGATAATGTGGAGGGAAATATTCCATCACGAATGAGTAGACCGACTTTCCTCTTTCGCTGCTGCTGTTTTCTCCCTGCAGACACTTGTGATTTTAATCCAACAGTCCATCAAATGTCACTGGAGACTGGTGATACAAAACAGTAGACTTTTATAGTTTTCAAAGCTGGAGGAGGTGTGTTTTAAACAGGTAAAAGGCTTCTATGACACAAACAGGAAAACACATAATTTGCCTTACTCCTATGAACTGTCCTTAGCAAATGTTCTATAAGACAGCTGGGTTTTGTCTTTTTTTTTTAGCTTAATTTGTTTTTTTCACATTTTCTATGCAGGCCTGTAAGCTGACCCTTTCTCTCTGCTCTCATTTTAAAGAATCTTCACATTTATGTGACGGAATAATATGTGAAAGCAGCACATCATTCACACACACACACCCTCTCTCCTTTCTCCTACTTCCCCTCCCGTTGCCCATCGGTTCCATGGGTTTGGCTCATTGGGTGCAGTGGAGTGAGACCGATGCGCATGGTTGCGCTCAATAGCACCAAGCTGCTCAGCATGGGGATATTAGTGTATTCTGCCAGAAGGTTTGGATACAGTCTTCTGCCCTCACTTGTAAAGAATCAGTTTTCTATCTGTCAGACCTTCTGCATGTTTTCGTGTCCTACGTCCAGAGGTGTCCATGTAGGGTCCATCAACAGGATGTAAGTGGCTGACAATTGCTGACAGCAAAGACGACACAGAAATTACTGAGTCAAGAGGGAAACAACAGAATGGGACCATTTCTATAGGGCGGCTTATTCTGTTAACACAAAAAAAAACAAAAAAGACAGCTTGACCCTGAAACACAATAACCTTTATATCTCACATCAGAATATTTTTAAGTTTTGAAATAAAGCAGTCAAACCTAACAGCTGCCCTTACTGGCAGTTCAGAAGGTACTTTGGTGGTTCTGCATTGAACAAAATTTACATTCCTCAATACACTCAACCGTGCACTCGATTGAAGGTTCAACGTTGTCTTCTATACTTGTTCACGAAGGTTCACCAGGTCCTACTGCAGAGGGCTATGCAATGCAAATTTTAGTGACACTGCAAACTGTGCAAACAGAGGGAGGTAATTAAACTCCCACTCAAAAAGTGGCACAAAACAGACCAAAAAAGACAAGGTCTTCAGATCAAAAGAACTCTTATAAGGACTTTTATAACCATTCTAAAGTGGGACTAAGGAACTACTTGATTGCTTTCACACAGCCAGAGAAACACTGTGCTTGCACAACACTTGGCAGACTATAAGCGTAACAATGTCACTTATGCATGTGACATTCACCATCATCAACATCAACAGAGGACTCTGTAGTTGGAGCTACATGTATTTGGTCTAACCTTTAAAAGCAGAGTTTAATAACTTAGTTACAGACATTCAGAAAGAGTTGTTATAGGAGCAAAGGCTTATATAAAAGATCAGTCTGTGTTCAAAGATGAATACGTCATAGCAAACAATAGCGACAGTTAAGTAGCTTCTACTTTAGCCACACTAATGCAGTCTTAATAGTGTAGGTGCCGAAAGAGTGTTCAATCAGCATGTGCTTATGTAAGGACTAATTAGTTCAATGAAGTGTTCCCATTGAACCAAGAAGGCACCTAAAATAGACCTAATAAAAGGTAGTTATGGGGACTGTAAGATGCCACAGTACTGACAGGGGGCGTGGGGGAAGGGGGACAGGGAAGCAAACTACCTTCAGGACTGACTAGAATCCTGCAGTTCAAAAACACCTATGGAATCAAACCATAACCATCCATCCATTTTCTCCATTTGCTTTACCCGCTTTCACCGATTCTGTTCATACAGAATCGGTGAAAGCGGGTAAAGCAAATGGAGAAAATGGACAGAATCGGTGACAAAGGGCAACCTTGGCGGAGCCCAACTCTCACTGGAAACAAGCCTGTCTTACTGCCAGCAATGCAGACTAAGCTCTGGCACCGGTTGTACAGGGACCTAACAGCCTGTATCAAAGAGCCTGGTACCCCATACTCCTGGAGTACCCCCCACAGGACTCCCAGAGGTACACGGTCGAACACCTTCTCCAAGACCACAAAGTACATGTAGACTGACTGGGCAAACTCCCATGCACCCTCCAGGACCCTGCTGAAGGTGTAGAGCTGGTCCAGTGTTCCACGACCAGAACAAAAACCACACTGCTGACTACCACACTCTTGAATCTGAGATTCGGCTATCCAGCGGACCCTCCTCTCCAGAACCCCTGAATAGACTTACCAGGGAGGCTTAGGAGTGTGATCCATCTGTAGTTGGAACACGCTCCCTTTTTAAATAGGGGGACCACCACCCCGGTCTTCCAATCCAAGGGAGTTACACCCAATGTCCACGCAATAGTCGTGTCAACCAACACAGCCCCACAACATCCTGAGCCTTAAGGAACTCCGGGCGAATCTCGTCCACCTCCAGGCCTGATTCCAGAGTGGGGCCCCGGTGACCCACGTCCGGGAGAGGAAACATTGTTTCCATCTATGTGACTCATTATAAGGGGTTGCACTTTGTCTGATCTCTCACCTAGGACCTGCTTGCCATAGGTGACCCTACCAGAGGCATGAAGCTCTTAGGATCATTTGGACACTCAAGCCCCTCCACCACAAAAAGGTGTCAGCCATGAATATTTGTTTTAAAATATGTGTGTAGAGATGTGCTGTTATCAATCTTTGGACAATTAATCACCCATAGAAAAAAATAACCATCCTTGACCTATAACACTAGAGCAGATGTTCTTGCCTTCCCTCGTTGTTGGGAATTGAAGCTAGCAGGACCCAGCTTATAGGAGCTGCCATGCTGCATATTTGAGACCGGAGTTTAGGCACTACGCTTAAAACATTGCCTGCTCTCTTGCATAAAATTATGGTGTTAAATGACCTTTCTTTTAAGAGTGAAATAACTAATTACAGCTAAAAGTAAAAAAAACGAAATATCTGAACATGCAGCAGCAAGACAAGAGCTGTGAATCAATAAGAAGCAACATCTGGAAGAAAACTTAAGTTTAGTTATTATTCTTAATAAAGGCAGAGTCTTGCTTATTTATGTGGAAGGAGTGGGACTTAAAATTTGTACTGGGACCAGCCAATGGGGATGCTGTTCCCCTTCCAGTTTCAACTTCTGGAATTTTGTATGTGGTCCAGTATTATAATATGAGTCAATGAAAATAACTGAAAATAAATTTTGTTATTCTATTCTTCTGAATGGACAGCTAACAAAACCATGATTTTTTTTTTTGTTACCCTGGTAGGCTGGAGTGTAGAACTGTAAAACCTAACTTGCCGTGTAGCAACTGATCCAAAAATAGCCCAAATCGGAGTGCATGTGTGTCATCAAGGCCTCAACGACTTGTACACACAGACACGGAGAAGCTTTAGTCTCACTCTGGGCTTTTGGCGTGACATTACTGAAGAAGAGCAGGTATGGGTTTGCCATCCTCAATAACAAGAGTCCATTTTTTTTTCTAGAAAAAAAGGCCGCCTCTGTGCCCGTGTTTTGGGCTAAGCTAGTGTGACTGCCTCATTATCACAGGTGACGGCTTTAAAGGCTCTCCTCCCACCTCACCACCTGAGGTTCAGCCTGCTTTGGGTCGAGTCAGTTGTGCTTCCTTCTAGAAGCAGGCAGACATCTGAGGAAGGAGCCTCCTCTCCTGTCTGTCGCCCACCATGAGCTCATGCATTATTCTGGGAAAATTCCTTTTCTATTTCAAGACAGGAGGCCTTTATATAAGACGACGACAGTGTATGGACAGCCTGGTAAACCTTCAATGGCGCCAGAGATGAGGGACTATTAAGTTTTCTCTCTGCTTTATTTCTCCTTTCCACCTGCTGTTAGCTTTTTTTATTTCTTCCTCTCGGTTTGACTTGTGTTTGAAAAACTAAAAACACGTTACACTCCTTTATCGGCAACTCGTTTGTTCATCTGAATGTACGTCAAGCTACGCTGCACAAACATCAGTGCAATGAAAAAGAAGCTTAAAACCCAAGCAAGGGTTTAAGAAGCAGTCACAATGCTGCAGCTTGTGATTTAGTATCATCCTCTCTTCCAAAAATATCTTCTCCGAGGACTGAATACAAGCTGCAAAGTCACAACCTGAAAGGAGGACATGGTGCTTTTTTTTTTTTTTTTTGCCATCAGCCAACACAACATCTGTCTCCGTTGGCACATCCCACAAGCCAAATTACTTTAAAAGTTAGGCAGCAATATCACAAAGTGTTGCTAATAACCTCTGCCATTTCTGGGCCGAATCAAATTAGCTTAAAGAGGAAAGAAACAGTTTGACATACTGAGCAACATTGCCAAAAATGCAAACATATTTCTACATAAAGAAAAACTGTGGTGTAAAAATGTCAATAAACATCACAAATGACCTGTCAATCATTTGAACTAATTGTTTACCAGAAATTAAACAAAAACAACATGCGTTGAACCACATTCGGCAGGATTTATATCAGCATAGCTCTGTCTTTAGGAAGTACAAATAAACCGACTTCCCTGCAACTCACTGAGGACTGGTATGAAGTAAAAAATATGACAAAAGAGACCCTGAATGTTTGAGTACCTAAAACTCTACATCAGGCAGAAAAAAGAAAATATCGCATCTCACAATGTCACATAAGATTATGCCAAAACATTACTGTCAAGGTTTTACCAAAACAACTACATCTTCGTCATTTCTCAACATAAAATGATCTTTGTCTAAAACTCGGGTATGAAAGGTGACGGGCAATAAGTATTGTTTCAAGAAATGCTAGGCCTTTTAAAGTTAAAAGCACCAATGCCCTGAAGGAAAAAGGATACAAAAATCTACTAGCATGTTTGATTCAATCATGTTAAATTAAGCAGCAAATAAATTTGAATATTGATGATCGGAGCACATTGTTCTGAACACAATAAGTTTGATCCAGGAGTAACACTCAGAAGCATTTACTCTGCAGCCATTTTAGGCCATGTATTTCGAGATGCGCACACAGAGAAAGGCAACCTGACCCGATCACGGTGACCCACTGGTTCCTGTACCTCTGCAGCACTTCATGGGATACTCGGTCCCTGCAGCAGCTGTGTTCCAATTAGAGAGCCCTGACTTCTGTGGCCTGTATTAGCATTTCATTTAGGCTCTTCTGCTCCTCGCCTGGCCCCCATCGTGCGGTGGTCCACCACAAACTGTCACCAGCTTGGACCACTTGGCTGAGACCGCCCACCAATCCCTACTAATTGACTCTTGATCTTCCTGAAGCATGCAGGTGAGCCCACACTGTATTAGTAGTAATGTGCAAGGGAATATCATCTTAACTTCTCAAGTTCTTTGCAGAGTTTGTTGGGTTCAATAGGGAATTTAAAAAAGAGCACCAGAGAGAGTTTTTGTTGAAGGTATTTAAGCCACACACTTTTTTGATAATCGTTTTTTATCCCCGTCACCTCTCAGACACAGCGCTTGGTCTTTATTGTAGTTCTTTAAAAGAGTGGCTCAACATCATATTTCAAAGCGCGATAAAGTCACCAAGTACAGGTCTTTTGTACATCAGTTTGAACATTAAGGGTTTCACACTGCCGGCTCTGACTGCAGAGGGCGGCCCTGCAGAGAATGAGAATGTTCTCTAATCACTGTTTGCCTGCAGAGAGGGCTGCAGAGGACCAGGCAACGCAGGCTTATCTCCAGGAAACATGCCACAATGAGTCACACAAACACACGAGCACACAGGTATATAGGCGCACCAGGATGCACTTATACACAGGAAACAGTAAGAGCACTCCCCCAGCTGCGGAGATATTCAAAGGAGGGCGGAAGCAGCACTTACTGTGTGTACCAAATCATCTCAAGAATTCAGATAATATTCTGTTACCTTTTTATATAAAGCCAATCCCTGGGTGGCCATTGTTGACAGGGTCTTGAAAGAAGTGATTCCTGGGTTTATTTCCCAGGCTGACACAGAAAATCAAAGGATTTGAAAATAGCTTTAAAAAAATAATACATGCTTGCATAACAAGGCATGACTCGATTTCCATTTCGGTTTACATAAGTTATTGAAAGATGCGTTAGCAGCGGAGGAGAGGTTCGTGGCGTAAAGCCACTGGGTATGAAGGCAGGGACTGAAGTCATTTATTTAATTAGCAGGGCTTCAGTTGAGAGAGCCACCAACAATCATCTCGCTAAACAATTGGTATTATTCATCAATGATGAGGCACTGGGAGGAATTACTGATGGCCTATCAACTGCTGCACTTAATTGTTGCACAATCAAATATCAAATATCAAGGGATTTGTCAATCCCTTGTGTAATCCTGGAACAGGATACAGCATCTTTTTAAAACAAAACTCAGACTAGCCTTAGAATCACCCACACACACACACACACATACATATATATATATATATAAAGCTTAAAGCAAGGTGTTAGCCCAGTGAGCTACAGCCTTTATTCAAAAAGCAGAGAATAGCAGAAAATAACTAAAATTCTCAAAAAAAAAGTACTTTAATTATAGTGCTCTAAACAAATGTAGATGGCATTATTTCTATATTTTTATACAGATCAATAATTCTATATTTTGATGAGCATTTCCACCATTGTGTGCATCTGGAGAAAAATCACATCAGTTGATTTGTTTTGTCTTTAAGTTCACAGTACTGAATATAAAGACTGTCAATCTACTTGTGTTTTCTCTCTCTTCTTGTGTGTATGTGTGCATCAAAATTAAAACAACTAAATAAACAAACATTTATTTATACAACTATAATACTATTTAGCAAAATGTGATATTTTACCCAGCAGTAGATACGGTTATTGTATTTTTTTTCTTGACAGTCATTAGTTCATGTCATTTTATTTTTGTTATTGTAGTACAAACTGCTCAAGGTTATTGTACCATTGAAATCTCATGCTGGAATTAATGAGACTTTTCCAAAGCAATTAATGCTCAGTAGAGCCAATTAGTCCATTTTTACAATCAGAAAGTCCCAATTAATTGTCTTGGTGACTTATAGAGTGATTGTGTGCTGGTGTTAAGTGCATTTTTATGACCCAACAAGCTTCTGTTTGTTGACCGGTTTACTTCATCTTTGTTGTTTCTATAGATTAACGTCCAAACCAACAAATTTAAACTATGTCAATGTTTCTAACCAGACACCAAACACTGAATGCATATAAAATAATAAATGATCTATCACCAAAACCTTTAACAATGACACAATCAAACTCCAAAGCATCTTTATAAATTTGTGGTAGACATGGTCTAAATCCTCTCTTAGAAGTGTTTCCAATCATGTAAAAGACGAGATGATACTTCCAATAACTGGAGACGACGATTGACCACAAAAAAAACAACAATGAGGATTATTTATTAGGTCCTAAAGCCACATGTGACTAAAGTGTGCAGTGATAGCATGTGTGTATGGTGACTGCAGCAAAAGCAACTGCCATTATGTAGTCCCAGTGCAAACACCAGTAAAACACTGGAGGGGTAAACAACAGCCCTTAATGTTAGCCTTAAATATTTAAACTAAACACAGAGCAGTGAACTAACAGTCTACTACTAAATTTAATTGAACCTGAAGTAGAGAAGTTTAAACTTGCAAAGATGCTGCCATGGCTTTTAATTGCAACACTTGGTCTTAAACACCAACTGACAAATATTGGACTTTGACTTTATTCCTTCAGTTGGTTGTTAATTAAAATGTCCTCTGTAGAGATGCTGCAAACCTGCTTCTAAGCTTCCCAACCTGCAAAACCCACAGTGCGTATTTATCACCACGTTTGGTTTTTTTAACACTCCCCAAATCTGCTGCCATCCAAGTTTTTGTTGCATCGGCGAGACGCCCTGACAAGAAATGGATTGCGGTGCTTTCCCGCCCCAGTAAACAGGCTCCCTCCTTGTGAAGGTATAGATGGGTTTGATATAGGATGCTGTTTAACCCAGAAACGACGCCGTGGCCCCCGGGACAGCCCATTCCTCACACTGCACATCCATCACGCAGGGCAATCGAATGGATGGGATGCAGGGCTTCCCCCAGGGAGGGCGAGGAGAGCGGGAGAGAGAGGAGCCGTACAGGGAGTCAAAAGGAGGAGAAGGTGGCAGATTTCTCTCAGGCATATGGGTGGTGGTAACAACAGGCCCGCCTACCGCATTTTCCCACTTACGACGTTCAATTTTAAACAGCCTCTTTTGTCACGCTCCATCATGTTGTGACTGCTAAACAGGAGACAGAAGATCCATGGGGATCCAGGTGGAGCACAGGGGAAATCTTCTGTTTAAGCTTGAAGCACAGGATCTAGATTGGTGCAGTCGTGCTGGATTGGCCGTGGCTGTGAGAAATTTGGTGTGTTTACCAGCTTATTTAGATGTGCCAGGCTTTGTAACAGCTTTTAGGAGCCAGAAAGCCCAGAGGAACATTGTTAAAAAGCACAGAACAGAGCTTTACCCATCACCGCATGACAAGCATGTATTCATCAAGTCCGCAAACATTTGGTGTTTGAAGCAAGAATTGTCAAGAAATCATCACTGAAATTCTCTCCTTTAACACTGACCTTTAAAAGGTTCAATTTTCTGAAGAAATTAACATAGTTTGTTTTTAATACCAAAATCATTCCAAAGGTCTGAATGCTGTATAAAATAAAACAAAAAGAAAACCGTGTGACCGATTGTTCCATTTATAACTGAAAAAAAAAAAAAAAATCATCTTTTTTAAATTTTGAATGTCAAACGAGCAACATTGTTTTAAAGTCTTAAATTGATCATATCATAGTGTTGTTGTCTATGTTGTCTCATAATTCACCAAAAAGTTGTAACGGGTAACTGGTTTTCACTTCAGTTAAGTTTGGTCTCTTCTTATTATAACATTTTTTGTTGGATTTAGCAACAACTTTGTTTAAACAAAAAAAAAATTTAATAAAATGTGCCAATGGCAGCATACATTGCTTCAAAGTATAAATGTTCAGTGTTCAAACAAGGCTGGTCGATGTGGCCTTAAACTAATAAATATTTCAAAGCTCTATCAAGATACATATCACAATATTTGAACATAACTTGAAATTACAGTATTCATGTTAAATTTAATCCTATAATGCAAGAAATGCACCAGTGTAATGATTCAAATACACCCTTCTATTTGATTTTCTTTATTTGCATGGAAATAAAAGAAAATCTATATATATATAGTTAAATGAAGCTAATATTTTATTTTGAACCAAGCTACACTGAATCAGCTAGGTCTTTTGTGTGAGATACTTAACATGCAACAAAAAATGAATGTAAGAGGAAAACCCATGTACAATAAAATGCTTTTTTTCTTTTTAGTTGTATGTTTGCAACAATAAACCATTAAAAAAAAAAAAAAAACAACTAATACTAGACATTTTTGCACACCACAAACACAGAAGTCCAAGTATTTACCAAGGTAAAGTTTTTGGTTTGTCTCCAAGCAGCCTGGTTCATGAAAAGCTTTCCTACTACACGGCTGCAGTTTACTGTAGCTCTAAATCAAATAAAATCTGCAACTTCCTAAAAATGGGTTGTACACAGATTGCTGATATCACAAAATAATCCTCCTGAGTGTGGAAGAGCCACATTTGACCTGTACCTGGGGAGATTCGGGAGCAATATTTAGTTTGTGTGCACCCCAGAGCAGACCTTTGCGTGCATTCCAAACCCTAAGACTGCCTGGATTGTCCGCACTACTCCACACTGACTGCACACACAGCAGAGAAGTGAGCTCGCTGCACGGCTGGGAGCATCTGCTGTCCATGTCCAGGTCAGCAGCTGTTTCCATTCTGCTCTGTCATAAAAGTTTTAGCCTACTTTTTGAGTAAAACAGAAGCTTCCCAAATGTTCAGAGTTGTACAGGATAAATCGTAAACAGAACATTTTATGCCTCTGTTGACCACCTTCATATTTCCTATAATTAAAATATCTCATAATCTAAAATGTTTTATCGGAACCTTATATACAAATTTAATGGACAGATGACTTCTTATTCCTGAGGGAAGTGACTGGAGCAGCACATCTGACTGGCTAGCACATCAATTATGCACTTGGCTTCCCTTGACCGTCTCTATGTCCCCCCTCGGTCCTGACTCTCCACTGAGCACTCATTAGTGAAATGGATTACTAATGGATTATTAATCTAAGAGGAGGGAGTCTGAGGCGACCCGGCTCTGAACACCTGGAACGCAAACAGTAAATAGCAGTTTGCACCAACGAAAACACACACAGCAAAAACCCTCACCAACACATTCACACGTAGATGTGTGCACACTGGCTGGGCGTTAGTTACCAACCTTTTAGGACACAAACACCTTGACCGTTTGATTTATTGTTGCCTCGGTAAACATAAAGGATACATCTAATTAGCCGTAATTAATTGTTGTGCCATCTTTGGTTCTGCAGGTTTTGGCCTCCAAAAGTGCAGCCTCTGCTACGTCCTCAAACTAATGGCTCCACACGCTGAACCACATTCAAGACGCAGCATAGATCTTTCTCTGCAGCCGGGCCTCGCTTACATTTTCTTTTGTCACCTAATTATTCCTCAGGAGAGGCAATTAGCCACCATGCAGCAGCTACGACTGCATGACTTGAAACATACTACATGCATGTATAGACTGCAGGTGTTACACACACAGCACACAACCAGGCCTTATCACTCAGAAGTCGGGTCCAGGGAGAGCACAATCAGCTCCACAGATAAAAGAATCCCAGAAACAAACCAAGGAGTGTAAGTTTAGACCGCTAATTTGAACATATAAATACTTTTATTTCATATGCAAAACAAGCCGTGAATTCATATGTAAGTGCTTATTTTCCATATCAAAGCCAGACTTCAAAAGCAACAATGTCCATTTGGGGTTTGTTCTTATAAAAATAATCACTGGCCTAAGCAAAAGAATCAACAAAGTGGGAAAAACTACTTTAAAAAGTGCTTCATTGTGTAAAAGCTGCCAGCTTCTTACAACAGGAAGTTACGGACTGAGTTGCTTTTCGAGACAATGGACCAAAGGATCAATGGGACCTTATTTCCGTTCTACCCTAAAAATGTCCGTTAACTTTCAGGGGGCTTCCCACAGACACTCTGAGCTCATCCTGGGATGTCACTTATAATCAGAGGCCAATTACAATTTCCAAAAGGCACCAAAACGAATCCGGTACAAACTGACATGCCTGAGCCAGAGTTTGACGGTGCTCTTCATTAAAAATAAAGCAAACTCTGACAGACTCATTTGTAATTAGGCTTTAAACACCGCTGAGGATTTAGACTTTTTTTTAGGGCCTGTTAGTTGTGAGTTACATTGTTTGTCCCATTTAAAGCAATGTTTCAATTATTCTCTTCTGAATTTTCTACACCACATTTTTTCACGAACGATCTTATTATGGGAAAAATGACACAATATTCTAGTTCTTCTCCAAATCTTACTGTCTTGGGAACTGATTAATTCAGTTCACCAAGTTGAGCAGTGATACAAGCCTAAAAAGATGCAAGGGAGGTCTACAGCTCTCCATTCTCTCTGATTAGTTACAAAGGTCTCCCTCTTGCTGCCACTATCCTGGTCAAGATACGTGGCCAAGATAATTTGGCCATGCACGCTGATGCGGTGCCAGAGTACATGCCGGCAGCCTCCTGGTACATTTAATTCTGCAACAAAGTACACACTTGCAAAAGCCTCCACCTCCATATTCATCACACGGTGTCGATTATTAGGAGCCCGGTGTTTTAGGGATGCAACGAGGAGCAGATAAAGAATTTGAATTCCTGGCAGGACTATCAGTAAAGGTTATTAAGCCGTTGTTGATGCATCCATTTGTCGTAGCTGTATCCAGCAGTGTGACATTTATCAAGTATGTCCAGCTAAATGTCACAGAGAGAGGTAGCTCGCTGTCCTGTCCCTAATTAGGACCCTGAAAGTCATATTGAAAGTCCCTCTCATCCACTCTTCCACTCCGGGACAACTTTGATCCCTTTCTCTTCCTTACCCGAGCCTCTACCTTCTGAACCCTTCCCTCTTTTGTCTTCTTTTCTATAGCCCTGCCAAGGATTGCATGTTAAGCAAACTTTTGGGGTTTAACAATTGATTGTGAGATGGGGATAAAGCGCAGACAAATGGGGAGGGATGTGGGCCATCCGTCACCAACACAGGGCTCATTGTTTGCAGATTTTAACCTATGGGAGTGCTAGCTTCTTCCCCAGTGGGCTCCACAAATCATAGGCAGGCAAGGGAGCGCAGCCGGCTCGGCAGGCCTGGCCTGGGAATAAGCTGAAAGCGGGACGGAGGCTCAGCTGTACGAGCAAAGTGCCTAGCTTGTACTACTTGCTCTTGTTCCCCACGCACCAGCCCCAGTTTTACCTGCCAGAAATTGATTTTTTTATTTATTTATGGAAAAGTGAAATGAAAAATTAAAAAGTAATAATTAAAAAAACGTTCTCACACCTTTTATATTCAAATAAATTACTTTTAATAAAAAAGTGTAGTACAAGAAATCATTTGACATTTTCGATCTCTAATAAGCAAACTGACATTGTGTTAACCCAAAGGTTTAGCTGACATCCTACCTTTGATAAAAATAGAAACAATGATCAATAATTTTATTTACCTTCAAAATAAAAAAAGCAGCAGCTATTTGAACATATTAATGTTCTTCTCACCTCTCTCCTTTTGCTCACCAAATATATCCCACTCACAAAGCTGCTGTTAATAAATCATCGGATTTGTGTTCATATGACTATGAAAGGAAGCAAAGTTCTTCAGTTTAATTAATTATTTTTTTAATCTTTTGGTTTTAGCTTACTTTGCATCAGAGTTGCAGTCGGCTGCTATAGAGCTCGATGTAGTTTTCCATGTTGCACACACTACAGTTTTAAAATACGGAAGCTAAAACAAAGGTGTTAAAATAAACTTAAGAACTTGCCTCTTTGAAACCTGGGTCTGAGCTCCGTGTGAGATTTCCCTCAGCCCGTAGCAGGAGTTGGTTTAGTTCAGTCTGACAGAACATTGATTAGACTCAATGCGACACATTTAGAAGTCTTATGTTTATATGCTAACAGATTTAAGCTGCTAGCAAGTCATTTTAATGTTACTATCAGGCACATATGAGCTCCAAATTGCTGTGGCTAATGTACAGCTGATTAAATTCAACAAATAAAGCTAAAGGTTTCCCTCTGTCATTGAACACCACAGAGGCGTTCAATGACAAAGAAGAATGGTAAATGGACTGTACTTATATAACGCCTTTCTAGCCAACCAGGCAACTCGAAGCGCTTTACAACACAATTTATGCATCCATACAGCACTCTACTGAATCTCTAAAACACTACTAGAATAAATCATTCTATGGAGTCTAATCAGTGCTTTAAACTCCATTCATACACCAATGGGGCACATCAGAGGCAACGAGGGGTTCGGTGTCTTGGCCAGGGACACTTCGACATGTGACTCCTGCCAGGAATCGAACCTCCAACTCTCTCATTGGAGGACATCTGCTCTAACCACTGATTCACAGCCACAGATTTACCATGATCCTCGTAAATGTGCAGGTTTCACAGTAAATGGCTGATTTCTCTCTTTTCGTATCAGGGTTTTAATATAAAGAGTTAACTGTCTGCAGTATCGCTGTGTTTCCATCACCAAATGTTTCAAACTGACTTTTGTGTAATGAATTTTTAATTGTGAAACGTTCCTCATTACAGCTGCTTGATGAACTTGGCACCAAGTCCATTTTCAAATGGCTTTTCTTGTCAACATTTAATTACTTTTAATTATTTTGGCAACATGTAACGCTTCGGCGTGTTTCTTTCGAACACTCTGCGCTCAGATTTCAGCCACAACTTTGAGCAATCAACACGGGTCACCTTGTTTCATCAAAGTGACTTTGGGAAAAAAAAAAAAAAAAAAAATCATAGGGCTTTTGATTGAATTCCAAAAAGTTGATTATGTGTTTCTTAGTGCACGGTTTCAACAGTGCAAACCCTTCCCAACATAAGCCACCTCACCGAATCGGACTCCCTGATGTTTATTTTGGCTGCAGGACCTTTGAAGACAGGCCAGCAGAGTGGAACAAGAAACCCCTTGAAAAATAAATCTCACAGGAATATCAAGTGTGGTCCTGGAACATGGAATATTCTTCCACCCACTTGAGTCATTTCTGCATTTACATGAAGACAAAGTCACAAACATCGGATCTAATATCTTCCTCAGATGAACCCGAGCCTGACGTTGTTATATTCACATCAACTGGACACAGTTACGCTGAAGGAAAGGAACAAAGGCACATGTACGGTTCCTAATGGGGGGGAGCATGTTGCATTAATGTGCAGTGAGCTAACCCAGCGGCGTGTACCAGGAGACCTCGTAGCTGCGCGGAGATGGAGCCAAAAACAGAGCCATGGACTCATGGGGGAGATAGCTCTGAAGCCTGAGATTGATGATAGTTGGGGGGGGTGTATGAGTGTGTGGAATACAGTGGCTTATTAAATATATTTTCCATATATGTGTGTTAGTGATGTATGTTCACATCTGTATGGTTTTGTTAGTGTCTTTTTGTTGTTGTTTTATGTCAGCGTTAAATACTTGCATGAAGATCCACATTCAACAAATCAGAGTACATCCCCGGATCTCACACCTCTGTTCTGTTTTTGTTGTTACTAAATTTCCCCTCACTTGTTACCCCGGGATCCCTCCCGATTCCCTCAGTCCCCGGCTGGCCCCTGGCCTCCAGGTTCCCTAACTGATCCTCGTGTTGCTCGAGTCTGCCATAACCAAAATATTTCATTTGATTCTGACACTTTGGCAGAAAGGTGATAATGCCTTTCTGGGTCTGGCTCATCCCGTAGGAGCGATGCAGCCTCACGCAGCGCATCAACCAGCACACGGAGGAAGTCTCCATAACCTTCCGATAAACACAAAGAGCCAAAGTAAACACAGGAACAAACTGAACGCGTGACTGTACCTGCGAATGCCTGCAGCCTTCACATGCTTTGCGAAGATTTTATGAAAATAATGCTGCAAAGAACGTTGCAAACATACGAAAGCAACTGAAACAGATGAATGCTGAAGGATACATGGCAGGGTGATATGAGGCACAACAAGAAACGAAGCTGATTTGACAGATTTATGGTTTTATGTTTGCAGCATGTAAACAGAAAATCTGTAGAACAAATTTACCTCCTTTCAAACTTTGCTAGAGATTAGCTGATAAATCGAACACTAATTATTTTGACATTTTGAAATCACAAATAAACTTTTGGCTCCAGTTATTTCAGCCTTTTTATTTTGCCAGTTCTTTTTGCTTGTATGTAGGGTGACTAATGGTTTATTTTCAGATACCTACTCATGCTATACATGCACAAAGCCTTTCTGCTTTAGTCATGGCTTTTGATTATATTTTTATTGCCCACTGATTAAAGGCAGGCAATGATGTTTTTGCTGTATGTGTGTCTTTCTATTAGCAAAATAGTTCATGAACCACTAGATGGATTTTGATGAAACCTTCATAAAGTTATCACTGAATGTACAATTATAACCTGTCAACGTCTAGAATCAAATCATTTCAAGATGTCCGCCACAGGATATTAAAAGACAACACTGCTATCTTTCTTTATAGTTTTATAGACAATGAGTAAAAATTTGGTGTGGTAGTAGATGAGAGTCATTCACAACAGATATTTAAGCATCTCATGGTATGGTGTGAGCTTATGCAAGTTATTTATTTTTTTTCAAGATTTGACCAAACCAGCTCTAACACCATCATATCTCAACATAAGATGATTTTAGTTTAAAACGTTGGCTTATGTTCAGCTAAAAGATGCTCATTTTTGGGTAATACTGTAAAAAAACCAAACATCTTCAATATAAAACAAGTACAAGTATAAATACTTGGCTGTACTTAGTTTAATACTTAGTTTAAAAACCAACTGATGTCTAATGAAATGAAATGGTTATAACGTCTAATAAAAATCTTTTCATACTAAATGTAAAAATACACTTAACATTATGAAGTGGGGTGTGCTTGTGTTGCAGCCAGATGTAACAATTAACTAATTTAAGCCTAACTTCTAATAAATCTTAGTAGAAAACAAACGAGGTACCTTATGTTTTGCTTTGGGCCTTTTTGTTTTTCGATAATCTGAAGGTTCTGTCGATTAAAGTGATTAAAGCTATTCACAGATATTAAGCCAGTAGGTACTAAACCTTTGCATACAACTACATCTTTCTTAGTTTTGGCCAAACACCTACAGTTTCCAGAGCTTGTATTTCCACATTGAACACAACTATAGAAAAAAACAAACTTTTTTATCTTTCTGCCACTGGGCTGAAGATCTGTTTCACAGATAAGAAACCGTTCACATGAAAATGTCCTTTGCATGCAAGCCAGCTACAAACTGACGCTACATCCTTTGAGGTGATGAAGAAAAAAAAACGCTTGCATGTTTTCACAAATTCACACACACACACAGCCAGCCGGTCTTCATCAGCAGCTTCTGATGAATGAGGCGTAGCATCAAAGATGACAGGAGGTATATTCCCACCAAATCCTTCTTTTTTTTTTGTTCTTTAACCTAATCAATGTTTTTCATGTGTTTGATCCTGTAGGCGTCAGTGTGTGTTTCTTTTCCAGATAGGAGACTCAGCGGGGAGCTTGTGTTAACAAAGCAAGAGAGGGAGAAACAGCGAGGGAAGACAAGAGATGGAGACAAAGACTGGTGTTGATATGAAAAGAACAGGATGCGACTCAACCCAAATAGAACTGATCAATGAGCACCCAGAGTGATGCATGCTGGGAACATGGCAGCGCGTTTCCTTGTGCCACGTCCTTAACTTGAAGGTTCACAAGGTGCCGAGATAGCTCAGTTCTCTGGTTCTTTTCATGTCTATCAGAATCATCTTGCTTTATTTTCTCCAGCGCACCAGAAGCTCCCTAATCTTCTCTTTGCAAATTTACCCCCGCAGAATTTTCATTACTTATTAAAAGCTGTCAGGCCGAGGCTGGCCTTCACTCCATCATCCCCAGGAGTCCCCACATTTGGTGCAGTCCTGAGGAGAGCAGGCATCTATTAAGCCCAAAGTATGTGGGGGAATTCTGCAGAATATTCACTCAGTCTCACTTGGTGTCTTTTATAAATTATCATATTACTAAAGAGGCCCATTTGCTATGTATGGTTTGTTGCCTGGGAGCTGGTACTAATAGCAGTCTATAAAGCAGGAGGGGGGCTTCGGACTCTGATGTATGCTGGCCAGACCTGGCTGTCAGTGGAGGACCAGGCCACCATTTATCAGTTGTTGTTTTTTTTTTTGAAAGAGCTCTCCAGATAAAGAATATTAACAAGCATATTTGTCGCTGATAACGTCTGTAACAATCTCAGTGGCATATTTTGCTGACACCATGCAGAGATGGGGAAGCTGTGTTTGGAGGGGGGGGAGCAGAGGATTGGTATTCAAGATCTTGAGTGGATGAGTGGAGAAAATATCCACACAATATGCCTCGGTCAATTAGCGTGTGCCATGTTGGTGCGCCGCGGCCATACATCATCTGAGAGGATTTAAATCGAAAAAGTGACGTTACCAAAGTGATGACATTTTCAGGCGGCTGAAAACGCATTCCCTCTGACAGAGTTCCTCAGAATAAATCCTCCACATTGTCAAGATATAAAACTCCATTAATGTATTATTCTTCTTTGAGTGTTTTTCCCCCCTTCTTGTTCTTTTATTCATGAGCGTCACTTATACTCAGTAGAGTACATAGTATCACAAAGAGCATGTAGTTTTATCGCCAAGTACCATATGAGACGTGATCTTAAACATATCAATATTAGCACATTATGAAGTCTCATGGCAGTAAAGCATGCACAGCACTTAAAAAACAAAGGATTCCCCCCTCATAAGAATATGGGACATAAAGAAGAATTTTCAGCGAGCAGCAATAATTGAAGGTCATTCAATTATTTTTAAGAGCGCTCTGCAAAAGACATTGTGCGAGCATGCAGATACAAACAAAGGCACAAACCAATTTAGGCTGTTTTGGTTAGGCTTTTCAAGGGACACTTTCATTTAGGAAGTACATTAGAATTGGACAAACTACTGCTTAAAAGCCTGAATGAGCTTGTTTTTAATAATATTGGCCTTTAGAATAATACGAGCCCTTTTCTTCGCCATTTTCTTTTGTCCATCCAGGTTTTTACTGCTAGGAATTTATTTCTGTTCTGTTTGGATGAATTATGGGCTCACTGTATAGGGACAGAAATACTGTTTAAATGGGTTTTTTCTAATGGATTGAGGGACCACATAAATTACAGATCAAACAAAAACACTGAAACAAACATCTCCCCACCTTTAAAACATGACTTCATTCCATCTATTTCTGGATTCTAGTTTAAACCGTTTAAATGTTTTAAACGCTTATTTCAAATTTGAAATACTTTATATTTGTTTTTCTTCGTATAACAATCCTGAATTGAGACTTGGGCTAAAAATAAACAAAATTTTCATTTAAAAAGCAAATAATACTTCAGTTACCATAAAATACATCCAAGTGTGACAACATACAGCTGGATATAAATACTAACAGGACTTCTAAAAGAAAAAAGCAGCTTTCATAAGTCTTACAAACAAAACGGCACCTTGTTACTCAGCATCAAATTATCAAACAAAATGTCTCACTACAACCATTACCAACGAATGCTGTGCATAAACCCCAACGCTGACATGTTTATTTAATGGGAGAAATCCCGGTTTCTCACAGACAATAACCTCTTAGCATCAAACTTGACAGTTGTGAGGCTTTGCAAGTGTTGTTGTTTCATGTATTTTTTACATTTCCTCTCTAACGCCATCCTGGTTCTACTGGAGGTTCCTTCCTGTTAAAAACGAGTCATTCTACAGTTGCTGCTCAGGACGGGAGACTGTGACGAAGTCAAGATTCCTTGAATAGATTTTTTTCTAGATTTGTTTCTGACATTTTGTAATGTATGTGAATGTTTTTGTACAGAGCCCTGAGATGACTTTTGTTGTGAATTGGCGCTATATAAACAAACTAAATTAAAGGTGGACCCCCGTGGAGTCTGCTCAGAGAACCTCCCCGTCCTCCGGGTTTAAACTTTCAAAGCAGCTTCTTGTTAAAGATAAACAAGGAGAAGTTAGCTAATTACCAACTTCAGAAGTAGATTTAAAACATGATACCATTATTTTAAATTCAAGGCCTGTGGGCCAGATAAGGCCCTTGAAACAATGTTATGCAGTCCGTAAGATAATACTTTAAAACACATTCGAACTGGCCTGCCAACCCGTGACACATCACATCTTTGTTTTTCACTTCGCCTCAGAAACTGAACTTCCTCAAGGAAGACTTCTGAGAAAATGAAGTTTAATTTTTCAGGAATCTTTGATTTCGATGTGGAAAGAGGCAACAGAAAACACTAAAATGGAACCGATCAAACTTCTACTGGTCGCTCAGTTCAGAGCCAATCAGAGCAACAGAGTCTGCTTACATGTATAAGTACACATTAATACTTTTACTTTCTGTTCTATTATAAATTGTTGTATGTTTGGAGTTTTATTAATAGATGTTTTAGCTAATTTGATTGTGATAAAATTGAATTGAAAACTGCTTATGGAGAGCAAAAGCATAAGAAATGAAATCTGTGGACGTATCAATAAATTTTGATCAATAAGTTGAATTTGTTCCAATGTCTCTGAGAAAAGGTCTTTTAGATTTCTATATGAATAATTTGACATGTTCAATCTGAAAACCAAGGTCCATATTTCTGTTTTTTGACTTTGGATCAGACCGAGTTTTTAATTTTGGCCCTCCATGTAACTGAGTTTAACACCCCTGCAGTAAATCCACACAAT
Organism: Kryptolebias marmoratus; assembly: GCF_001649575.2. NCBI lineage: Eukaryota > Metazoa > Chordata > Actinopteri > Cyprinodontiformes > Rivulidae > Kryptolebias > Kryptolebias marmoratus. The sequence goes on along the minus strand of NC_051447.1, from coordinate 16,717,575 downwards.
GAAAGATAAAACAGGACTTGGCTCAGATGAACTCCTGAACACAAAATTTTACTTAGAGTTGTAACAAAAACTTTAAAAAATCTAAACTTTTATTGTCATCAGATCCATACTTTTACAAATAAATCAAGTTAGACAAAACAGAAAATGGAAAACAAAGATTTAATAAATTAGCAGAAATTTNATATATATATATATATATATATATATATATTTTTTTTTTTAAATTTATTTATTTTTTTATTTTTAATTAAATTGCAAGTGTTTTGCAGGAGTATTATGCAATTTTTGTTTTATAATTTTCAACAAAATTTGGCAAGTATCCATCTACGATTGCCACAGGCTGCTTCAGATGTGGGGCTGTTTGTCACTGAATGTTTGGTGAATTAAAGTTCGCTCCGACAACAGGAGGCTCGGCTCAAATTAAAAACAGAACACTGCCGAGGCCAAGTGTTACCATCTCAGTGGCTCCCGGAACTGCAGGAATCTGTTCTGGATTTATTGGGTTCAATTTCACACCTCCACTCCTTTAATGCCCTGCTGTTGTGCTCTGGTCCTGTTTTTTTTTTTTTTGTTTTTGTTTGTTTTGTTTTTGGAACCCAACACTGAGAACCTTCTCAAGTCTTCTTTTTGAATTTCTGTTCTTTCTCACATTTTGGCACTTCATTTGGTTTTATGCCCATCAATCGTGTCATTTCCTCTACCACCAGCATAGAAGGTGGGAAATATTCAAAGTTAGAACCAAATGAAACATTTTCAAACTTTCTTACATTGTAGTAACCTAATTGCAGTCATTTAAAATTATAATTACTATCAACTTGCAAATTACACTTACGTAGTTCTTTCAATGTCAAACTACCACCTGTTTTCAGCCACATGCTTCGTTTAAAAGTAATAATTTCACATCAGAGTTCGGCACACCAATTATGAGTTTCAAGCTGTTGAGTTACCTCCAGTGCCATTTTCCTTCTCATCGGTCCTTTTTTGGCCTCGGTTCTCCTACAGGAGCAGAGACAGCATGACCCTCAGGTTGTGAATTTAAACGAGGCGGGTGTGATCTGCACCCGGCCACGCGTTCTGTGAGACCAGTGTCCGAAGATGAAGGGGCAGCGCCGAGCAAGAGAACGGACGAAGAATCGTTACAGAAACGACGAGAACGAAAGCAGGAATACAACGAACAACAGTGGCTAAAAAACAGAAAAGAGCCTCTTTCATCTGCGAAGAGGTTGGGAAAGGGAGCGCAGAGGTGCGCGGCGAAGAGGAAATTACCCGGCGTTAATCTGGCATAAGATGGAAGACGGAGGGGTGCAGGTGCACGCAACGACTCACCTGGCAGAGGAACGTGGCTTAAAACAGCAACAAAGACCAGAGAAAGAGCAGAGGGTGGAGAGCGACGCCAGCTCAGATATTTCATAGGAAAAAAGCAGAATTCTTGACCAAAACCAGGCTTTTCCCAAACAGAAGGATAAAAGGGAAGGAAGTTCAGAGCAACTTCAAAATAAAAGGCTTCCTATTCCTTGAAGAAATGCATATCACCTGCCTCCTTGAGATATTTTAGTATTTCAGCAGCTTCCAGTTTTGTTAATCATTTACAGATAATTCAGATTTATTCAGCTGTATCTTATTGGTAAATTACCTTAAAAACAAAGAAATGCTCTTTTTTTTAAAGTAGCTTTACAACTAATTTCTCCAAACAAAAATGATGAATTACGGTGTTTTTATACTTTGCATTAGGTGATTATTTTATTGAACATTACGAACACATTTTTAATCTCCTTCTGCCTTTTTGTTTTGTGAAGAAACACGAGCAGCAGTATTTTTATTTAAAGGACGGTTTTATGTGTCAGGTTTCAGGTTCATTATGGAAATTAGGCGAAATCTGTCAAAACAAAAGTAATCTGCATAAAAGTTCAGAGTGGAAATCTGAACATTTATTAACGATAGGTTCGCGGTTCGTGGCATCAGTTTGTTGATGGTAACAAGGTCGGAGGTTTTTAGTAACGGACCTTGGACATCAATTTAATAAAAAAAAAAAAATCATTCAGTAAACAGAAACTAAATATTTAATACAAACTAACTAAACAAGGTTACGACTGATGAATCAACAGAAAACATAAGAGAGTAAATTGCTCAATAATTAAGGCGTATTATAAATTACTGTCTGAAAGCTGATTTCCTGATCAGACTGCTGGTTTCCTGTTTATTGTTTCTTCTGTGGTTTTTCAGCATCTAACTCCTTAAAACTTTCAGGAATTTCAACCCTTCAGGGATGAAAACATTCAGCTCATTCAGGAGAGAAGTGACTTTTAGGATTTTCTTCTTTTGCATTTTTTTAAAAACATTAAACTTTATTTACTTTTTTGGTTTTATTTAGATTTTATTTTAGTATTTTAGTGTTTAGCTAACTTCAGGTTTTAGTTGCTATTGTGTTAATTTTAGTTCTTGTTTTGCTCATTTGCTGTTTTTCTAATTTTAGCCTTTAGCTACAATTTCTCATTTTAGCTTTTAGCTACAGTTTTGTTCATTTTAGCTTATAACTACTCTTTTCCTAATTTTAGCTTCTGTTCTTCTGGTTTTAACTCAGACAATTCAGTTTTTAGCTTCAACAAATTTCAGCAGGTATTCAGCTCGCAGCATTCATTCTGTATTTATACAAAAAAAGGGCTTTTTTGTTTGTTTTTTATTGATTTTATGTATTTAGAGTTTCTTCATCTTTTCTATTTCTGTTTTAAACTTTGCTATATTTGTCAGAAGAAGAATGTTTCATGACATTTTCAGTCCTCTTAAAAATAATGTCAAGTTTAGTGAGGGAGTGAAGCCTTCAAAAAGAAAGTGGATTTTAATGGAAAACTACAGATTTCAAAATAAAAGAAAAAGTTATAAAGAAAAACCTACATTTAAAAAAACTGAGTTTTCTTAAAATTTATCTTTAAACGCAGAAATGAGGCATTGACAAATTAAAGAGCTCATATTTGCATGGAGAAAGACAGTTTTCCACCCCAATAGTGTTAAACTATACTACTGACAACATTTTAGAATATCAGACTTTTCATGATAAGGCATGAAAAGCTGGAGCTATTTTATCTTCTGGTTTTTGACTCCAGACAACTGGAAGAGTTTAAGTTTTTGCTTTTAAGTACACAACATCAGTCAGAGTATCACCGTGTTGTGCAATCGCACCAAGAGGAGAGCAGCAAGACTTAAAATAAGACTTCCGTCTGGTCTGTTGCTATGGTGACGGGGCACATAAAAGTATGTAAAGATGCCTCAACGCAAACAACTTATAGCTACTGCTAGCTAATCCCAGAGAAATCCTTAGGTTTCGTTCTTTACAAACAACTTTAACACAGAGCAGGGGTAAAAAAAAAAAACTGGAAAAATACAGATGCAGAGATTAAATTAACAGCAGCTCTGGCTTCAGTCTACAGAGGAGAATAAATGGAGCGTCGAGCAAACATGGAAGTTGATGGAAGTTCAGGTGCAGGGAAAAAAAAGTAAACAAAAAGCAATTTGAGGCCTGGCATTGTCAGAGTTTTAGACTCAGATCATCTGATGACTTGTGGCTGTGTTGGTCAAACCTTGAAAATAACAATATGCACAATGTTACGCAGTAATGTGATATCTCAGTGATCTGTTAGTGCTTTGACTGTGTGTTACAAATGATTCAGCTACTATGAAAAACAGATCTTAGCTCAGTATCTGTAAACTTCACAAGCTTTAGCTGTTTTGTGTAGGCTAATGTGGATTAGCTGTGGCAGCCAACTTGAATTTAACTGAGTCCAAACGTTAATCAGCTGTAGATGTAGAGCTAATGATACTGTCAGAATTTCACTGAAATCCATTAAGTGGTTTATTAGATATTTTTCTAACAGATAAACAAGGTTGACTCTGGCTGTGGCAGCCATCTTGAACTGGGTTGAGTCCAAAGTTCAATTGTAGATGTCAAAGTAATGATTACTTTATGAAAGTTTAAATAATAGCTGATTAGTGGTTTGGGAGATATTTGTGACCTGGCAAAATGAGTGATAATGAGGGATTTTTATGTTTTGAGCTACTGTTTTCAAATTCTCAATCTCAAAAGCTCAAAATGTTATAGAGTTTAAGTTTGGCGATTTATCATCTAGCTAGCAACAAGAGAGTTTTGTTACTGAGAGTTCTGGTTTAAAAAAACAAACAATGCTTGTTGGTCTGGAGTGATGTCAGGAACTCGAGCCCCACATTACAAAAGGGCAATGCCCGAAATTCCCAGTGATGTCACACATTCTTCAAAAGAGTTTCCCATCATTGAGAGAAACAGTCTATTTCAAAGGAAACTAACAGGACTAGGATGAAAAGGTTTATTATTTCTAAAGACATATCTGCTAGAAAACTTCTATTTAGGGGTAGATTAGGAAGATCATGTGCTCTTTCAGATTGATTTCTAGATTGGATATGGATGCATTTTTTGTTCTCAGTTACAGCAAAAACCTATATTTTTTACTTTTCCTGCACTGCAGCCTGCGTGTTTTATGACTTATTTAGACAGAACGTGTCACATTTTGCTAATGGCACAGGCAAACGAACACAGACGGGCAAAAAGATTACTGTTCCGCCTTTGGCAGAGGGCGATAAAAAGGCTGAAATGAGTAACAATCCGACAGAGCCGGGCAGGACAGGATAGAGGGTGGGAGATGGTGCAGGCCGGCTGTGGAGCCTGGGTGCCGCAGGAGCCTCGCTGGGCTCGGGGGGGGGGTGCAGACGGACAGAGCGAGGAAGAGGAGGAGGAACCAGAGATCAATTTTGTCAGAACTGGGTTCATACCCCCGGGGCCATGGAAGTGGGCTGGCCCGGGGAGAAACTGAGCAGAAGAGCTATTTATATCATTATAGTCTGAACTTAAATGTTAGAGGGAAAAAAAGAAAAGAAAGGGGGAGACAAACTAAGTGAGCAGAAGGAAAAGATTTCACTGAATATTTGAACATGAGTGCATGAGGAAGATCTGCAAGGGCTGTCATAAATCAGAGAGGAAAGGCTTGTTGCCTCCAGACAGAAGCACTCTGAGTGCTAAGCATCCTTTTGTCATTGTGGGGAAGAGTCATCCGCCCAACGGAACAACGGAGGAAAGACACAGACAAAGACGGAGAGAAAGAATAACCCGGCCCTGCCTTGTCCCCCAGCACCGGGGGAAATCTCCAACTCCAAGGTTAATTAAGCACTGAAAATGAGATCAAGAAGCTTTCCCTTTCCGACTCATTAAGCAATTACAACGCTTCTTCAAAACAGTTCAGCACTCATCTCAGAGTGCACAATAATTGTCTGCCAATGCAGATCAAATATCAAATCTCACAATAAACAGCAACCCGCTTCGGCTGGAGCCCGCGGCGCAAAGCGCGAGTGTCCAAACAACAAATTAGAGCGCTTTTAAACTAATACTGCCTTACTGTGTTGGATGCTAGGATTATAAATACTAGGACTGCAACAGAAGAAAAAAATACAGCTGGTTTTGAATTAAACCTTGATAGAGCTGATATCTAGTGTCAAGCTGAGGATTTTTCATTAGCTCTTCAGCCAATCTTTTCCCAAAAAGACTAGAGTCAAAAATATGCTTTTTTATCTTTTTTTCCCACCAAAATAAGTAAAACAAAAAAAAACATTGGTACAATTTGTTGTTTTATGTGTGAGAGTCCCAGCCTCAGTTGAGAGTTTTTCTGGTTCAGTTTCTTAAACATTTCAAAGCTGAAAATCAAAGTCAAACTTTATTTCTCAGCACGATGGCAAATGAATGTTTTATGGAGCGCTGCAGAACGATTACCACCGTATTTATTCTGCCTCAGCTCTGTGCTGCCTGAGTTTTGGTGAACTATCTTCATCTTTAATACCTTTTAACAATGTGAAGCTAACATTCTCTTCATTTATAACTTGGTCATATTCCAATGACAGAAAGAGGAAAAAAAATCTCAAAGAAAACAGTTCCAGTAATTATATTGGATATTTTTGTGTTGTTAAGTAACAAAGTTTGACATTCCACGGTCAGCTTCAGTTGCATCTTTGACTGTTTGTTGTATTTTTTTCCTTTACAACAGCTTCATCGTCTGTACACACACACTTCTTAAAAATAGTCACACTTAATGTTTCTCCACATTAACGGAGCCATTCAAACTACGTTTCCATCCATCATCTGCTAATTGCAAAAATCACCCACTGAGATATAAGAACTGACTGCTGGAGACATAAAATAATTGAAATACATGTCGGCTTTCTCCCTGCTGATATTTTGACTCAATCAACAAAACTCTGTGCTAAAACAAAGTCAATATATTTGATCAGTTCAGTGACTGTTTGGATTACAGGCAGAGGTTTCTGCTGGAATAAAATCCCATCTCGTTTGCACTCTGTAATACTTACTGTAAAAAGAAAATCCCCAGCTGAATTAGTGCATGACATGCAGAATAAATGGAAGAAGCGAGAAATTCACAATGACTCCTTTTTGTGTAACCTCATTTAACAATGAGGTTTGCCATCCATGATTTATAGATTCCAAATGTATACGAACGAGCAGATAGAACGAGCTGCTCTCCGTTTTTGTTACTCAGAAGGAAAAAAAAAGCCACGCATGAGTAGAAGAGGATGTAGATTTAAATAAAAAAAGAGGAAAAAAAAAAACTTCAAGGTAAAAGGGCAATAGATGGACTAGATAAATCCACTGTCGCCTCCTGCACACACCTCTCTCCTGTTGTTCATTTGTCTCAATTAGCAACTGTCCATTCAGGTTGTACAGTCTGTAAATTTATCTCACCCGGCCATCTATTTCCTTTATCTTTTCCATTTTCCCCTCTCTCGGCCTCCTCCTTCGTTCATTTAGTTTTATTTACGAGTTAAGTGACATAAATGTCTAACATGCGTTCACTGAGACATGCACAACAAAGCAAATAATATGATTATTGAACCTTACTCGAAACGTTTCTCTACATTTTCTGATTTTTATTTAAAGGCGAAAACTAGCAGATGTCTGCAGGAAGCGAAGTCGTAAAATGTGGCAGAATCCAGCGGCTAATAAAATATTCACGCGGTGCTGGTGACATCGCAACAGAAACAAAGTGACGCGTGAAACGGGAGCACAAAGTCACCAGACATGCAAAGGAACACAGCCTTTCCGGTCCCACGGGGGGGGGGTTGCATTTTGCATGAGCTGTAGTTATAAAAACGAACAGTTAATGCGAGAGAAGTTTAATGATTTTTAGCTGTGTTGTGTTTAACACGATGATAAATGAGTTCGGAATAGGCAGGTGGTCTTTTTTTCGGCATAATTTATCAAGTATTTGCTCAGAATCATTAACATATAATTAAATTAACTGGGAAAATACGGTATGTGACGCTGCAGACGTGTTAGCAACTGGAATGGTCCGTGTTGTACTGTTATTTGAAGTTTTTACTTTCTGAAAGCAAAATCTAACAATTAAGAGATTCTTATTTAGCCAACACAGTATATACCAGCAAAGACGTTTTTCTAGACCAGGGGTGTCAAACCCAGAGACGCAAGGGGGCCAAAATTAAAAATTTGGTCCTAGCCAAGGGCCAATTACCATCAATCTTTATTAAAAATTACATAAATTAATTGGTTTTAGATGTATTATGTCAAATCATTCATATAGAAATATCAATGACCTTTTCCCAGTTACAGATTATACAGAATTTAGAGCAAACAGACTTTAATGAACACAGACAATTAGATCAAACTTCAAAAAGCTCATCATTAGCTGTCATTTCTTACGCCTCACTCAGCTTTTAAATGAAGTTTTTAACATTAAAACAAACAAAAACCTGATCATACAGAAATTAAAACTGTATATTGTTGGCTTCTAAGTCACTGTCAAGAGAAAATTTAATTTTTTTAAGCAAAATAAGAATCAGAGACTCGATCTGAACCAGACTAGAGGGCCGGATGAAATGTTTCAGAGAGCCGGAACTGGCCCGAGGGCCTTGAGTTTGACACGTGTGTTCTAGACTGATGATCAGAAGATGGCAGATGGTTTTCCTTTCCAAACATACGGTTTAATTCAGTTTGGGTAAAAAAAACAAAGCCCAAGAAAAATTTGTTTGTGCCCTTTCATCAAAAGAAGAAAAATCCTCAAAAGGTCACTAAAATAACTCAAAACTTAAAAAAAAGTAGTGAGGGAAAAAAATGGATAAAAATCAACTTGTGAAAATCAGTCATTGCTTTTGATTTTTGGTTCAAGAGGACTATTAAAAAAAAAAACAACTAATGAAACTGGCCTTGACCAGAAACACATCGCACAAGATCTTTGTTTTAAACTGAAGTATTAACCGTTGGAGTCAACCCTGTTAGCAAAATGTCATGAATCACTAAACAAATCTTAATGAAACTTTCAGAACAGAATCATTTGTCATACATCTACAACATATTACCTTTTTAGAGTCAATCCAATGTAGGATGGCTACCACAGAAATGGCTATGACCCAGTCGATTTTACAGATTTTGAGCTAAAACCTGATGTGGAAGAAGGTGAGAGTCATTCCTAACACATACTCTTAGTATGACATCTCACAGTATTACATGAAACTGCACAATTATTTTCAAGGATTGACCAAAATGGTCACAAAGTTGTCATTTCTCAATATAAGTTTATCTTAAATTCCGTCTTAAAAGGTGGCAAGAAGTATGCATTCCTTAAAAGAATGCCAAACCTTTAATAATGAAGTAAAATACCAGCAACACCATCTCTAGGTGTGTTAAGTGTGATATTAATATTTTATACTCTGTCTGGACAGATCCCTACACGAACAAAGACAGCTACGTGTGAGCATGCATAAAACCGAACCCTTGCTTGTGCCGTCACACGATTTGAGTTTCAACCTGGCTTTTAATTTCTTCAACAGACAAAGCCCTCAAAGGATTAACTAATCAAGGAGCTCCTGCTGTGCGTCAATTAAATCGGCTTTGCAAGCTGCCAACTGGTTGGAGAGGAGTCATCTTTCACGTGAACACGCACTCTGATCAGACTATTTGGATTTATTAAATGCTAAAAGACAAACTGTGGCATATGATGAAAAACGTCAGATCAGTGTGGAGCGTTGAGCCAACTGTAGCGGAGTGTAACATTCCTCAAAATTAACATGAAGGGACCGTAAATGCTGCATTTCATCACAGTTTCCTCATGATTTTCCACTAAGGTTTGACTGCTTCTCTTTTATTTATGCACTGTGGGTTCATTACAACGCCGTCCTTCCTTTGATCCTATGGACCGACTCGTAATATTCCCATGCAGACAGTGGACAGAGACGCTTCCTCTCCAAACTGGCTTTCCAAACCATTAGAGGAAAAAAATGAAAGAGCTATACATACAAACCAAAGATGAATCCAGCATTGGTTGGCTAGTTAGTTATATCACCTCTTATAATTTAATCATATATCTGCTGATCAAAATGAACACAATTTCAATGTTGACTTTTCAGTTTGGCTTCCAAATCCCTTTAAATGTAACCGATTATGCTTGCATGGGTTTTTTCGGGATAATTTAGTTTTTTTTAGTGTACGTATTTGTTTGAGTTACCGATTGCTCACATCAATAAACCAAATCAGCCAAACTTTATTTATTGTATGTCAAAACTAAGGCCAAACTAGTGTAACCCCTACCTCTACCCAGGGGTGGAAATTAGCACCCACCACCGGCCAAATGCGGGTAAATGAAGTAAATTGAAGTGGCGGGTGAATTTGATCAACACCCACGCCACTGTGGCGGGTTGGCAATTTGAACAGAAAAGGTGTTATTTGTCCTCTTGACATATAGGGGACAGTAATGTGCTCGCGTTCATGTTCAACGCTCGTAACCGCCACGCTGTGCTCGCGCTGCAAGGGAACTACGGAGACCGTGAAAGGTCAAACAACTTGTTTTGGCGAAGTTAACCCACTGTTTTGCTAGCGTGATAGACAGACAGACTNATTAATAATTAAAATAAATAATGACTTGTCTATTAACAGAATTGTTGGGGCAAATATTTCTCATTAAAAAACAAAAAAACATAAATCTTTTAGGAATTACATGTGCTAATAATATCATAATACAGAGTAATAAACACAGTTAAGGACTTTTTGGTAAATTATTTTTGTCCCATGTTTTAGAGGGGGAACCGATTATTTCAGATGGCTGAAATATTTGGTTCCCCCCCCTGGTAACCTTTGCAAATAAAGAACAAATGTCTCCAGATTTACAGGACTTGTTGTCCATGATGAGAGGAATAAATACAGTTAAGGACTTGTTGGCAAATTATTTTTGTCCCATGTTTTAGAGGGGGAACCGATTATTTCAGACGGCTGAAATATTTGGTTCCCCCCCTGGTAACCTTTGCAATTTGCAGTTGCACCACAACTGCTTCCACTCACCTCGATCATCATCATCATATGAAATAACTTTTTGTCACAACATAAAATAGTGGCTGGTAAAATATTTGAGTGGCTGGTTAAAAAATTTTAATTTCCACCCTGCCTCTACCCCATGGTCCTTCAATTGAAGTCACAATATTAAATTATCAGAAAAAAGAACACCACTTTAAGAAGCTTATGTGTCATCAAGTATCGAGGATTTTATTTATTTATTTATTTGTTTCTTCTATAAAAAGGTAATAGCAGCTTTAATTTTGATAGAAGGCAGCTTTCACTTTTAAAGGTGGCATTTTCTCTCTCTCTCTAAATAAATATGCATTTAAGGTGTATTTTACTTTTACCCAAGGGCAATGTCCTGTTCATTATTGTAGAGGGGGTGGGATTTAAAACTTGTACTGAGGCCAGCCTATAGGGATGCTGTTCCTTTCTAGCCTCAACTTTGATGTTCCTGTCAGATTTTATCAATGGTTGATGATGCAAACAGTATATACTGTAGGCCTTTTGCTTGACTTAACTTTGGTACACTGTATGTCTGTTACAAGTTACTTCCTTGTATGTTTTGCTTGTTATCTTTATAGTATCTCCAAGTTTCTTGGCTTTACAGACATCCCTATAAAATGCATTTTCTGCAAAAGAATTCCATAACAAAGTGTTCATAACGTCCACTCATTGAGTAGCCACATGAGGTTTTATGTCTTGTTAGCTCATGAAAGCCACACAGCAAAACTGATGGAAGAAATAAAAGTAGAATAATAGGATTTTTTTATGGCAAAGGACAAAATTTTAACATTTATTGTTATTAAGATACAGAAGATAAAAATGAGCCTCTGGCAGCTTTGTTTTTGGCTCAGTCATTGCTTTCCTTTTCTCCTTCTCTCCTGTCCTCCCAGTTCAGATCCCCATTATCTGTTTGACCAGACCCTTTAATCACATCGCTATCTAGAAGATGGAAATGACTGCGGCTAGATAATTAGCTGCTAGATAATGGATGCCTTCTTTGTCCCCAACAGTGATCTACTCCTCCTTTGTTTACTGGTCATTCCTAGAACAAGTTTACACTTAATTGACTATTCATCACAAGCCATTTGATGCTTGCCTTTAGTTGCTTTTGCTAACACACTCCACTTTCACCTCACTGAATACAGGTACAGCAAGCAAACATGGTAAATGGCAGTGTGCTCACAGAGTATGAATGCACAAATGCACGACTGTACACACAAGAACAAACAGAAAACTTGTCAACCTGTATTAGCATAAGCGTTGCCCTAGAGGCCAGCTCATCTACATTCATCCTGGAAGAGCCGCTAATCTGGTGAGTTTAGAGCTTGATTGTCTGATAAAGTGAAAACCAAAACTAAGAGGCAATACCACACATACAAGTGTGTGACTTCTGTATTCAATGCAGTGATGCCCATTAAGGACGTGGAGATTAACCGATTCATCCAGATTCACGGATGTGCATGTGCACAAAGTGACTGCATTGGTAGAGCCGCCGTGAACTGATGCAGGTTTGGGATTAAAAATCCACTCCTTTTAACGATTAAATCAAAGTCTGCAAGTAGATTTGTTGCTACAGATACTATAAAAATAGAAAAGTCAGAAAATTGTGAAGTTTTGTTCTTCTATGAAGAACAGATGCCCTTTCTTCAGTTTTTAAATCAGTGGGCAGCTCTTCTTTTGGTTGCACTTCCTGCTGTTGAGCGGACGCGTTTTCTCATTAGAACCTACAGTTCAGGAGAGCTTCAATAATGTCAGCATAGACAACAAAAAAACACTAAAACACTCAAAAATCTTAAAGTTTTGAATCAAACTCTAGGGAACTCCATCATGGGTTTCAGACTCCAGGCCTCAAGAGCCGCTGTCCTGGAGGTTTTAGGTTTTTCCTGCTCCAACACACCTGATTCAAATGGTTTAATCACCTCCTCACCAAATCATCAAGTTATCCAGGAGAATGGCAACAAGTTATCCATTTAAACCAGGTGTTTTAAAGTTTTAGATGTACATTTAGTACATCTAAAACATGCAGGACAGCGGCCCCCGAGGAATGGAGTTTGACACCTGTGGGTCAGAGGCTGAATCGTATTGTGAATAAACGGTCAATCATATCCTAATTAGCTGCTGTATCATATCAGTTTTTACTGCTTATGTATATTAAATAAATCAAATCGTTGGCAGAGTTTCAAGATATGCATCATATTTGCTGCAAACCAGAGATACACAGCCCTAACTCCCAAAGAAGATGGTAAACTTCATAACAAGAAACAGATGTCCAACGTTTTAGGTTTCTGGGAGAAAATGAAATGTTTGTTTTAGCTGCGGAAAGCTAGTTAAAGAGCAAACTACTTGCTTTGTGTACTGAATAAACTTATGATCTTTTAGACAGAAAGTGCTTTTTGTTTGTTTTAGGGGAGCAGCCTGATGAGTGATTGTTCTCCAACAAGAAGACCTGCAGGCAGAGCCGCAGTCCCTCTACATGTCGCTGATATGCCTGTTGGTGTGCAAATAAACTGAGGTCCGAAACTGCAGTGGTGTGTGTGTGTGTGTGTGTGTGTGTGTTTGCAGCTGAGAGAAACAGAAGAACACTTTTACAAACCCTGGCCAGATCGTTTGCTTTGCAGTGACACAGATCTGGAAGTGTCAGGGCGTCGATGTGTTTTTATCTTTCTGTGGACGTTATTGACAGGATAACTTTATGTTCGCAGATTTAGTTTCATGCCGGTCTTGGGTTTGTGTTTGATAAATGTTTGTTTTCTGATGAAAATGTTTGGGGTTTTTTCTACAATATGGTCAAATAATGAAGGGTTTATTCTGTGAGTGTGCATGTTTTAGGATGTTTTTTTGATTCATTTTGGTGAAATTGAGATCATTAAATCTGATCAAAGAAAAGTATTTTACAGTGATTTTAGGTCATCTTAATTTAAATGTTTTTGACTTATTGAATTTATCTAATTTCTCTGACATGTTTGATTTCAGGATCAGTTGGATATTTCCTTATTTGAGGTGGGATTATGTTATCTTACTAGAGAAGGTCAGAGCGGTCTGGAAGAAATAGAAAAGATTTTAATGGAGGACTGAAGCTACGACCGACCGAAGGAGCAAATTATATCCTACATCTGTTTTGCAGTCGAGTTTTACAAGGACTTGGTTTCTGTGACACAGTAAGACAAGCAACACGATGTTGCAGCAGTTACAAATAAAATGCAAGTTCTTTATTATAAAGACGTCATTTTAAAGTGACGCAGTGTAAAAATCTAGAAAAGTTCCTTTTTCTTCAACTGCTATAAAAAGGTTTAAACTTTGAGCCATGTTAGATATCAGAAAATGTCTTACATTGAGGGTTCTGATGGCCTCGCTTCGAGCAGTGGCTGCAAAACCACATTATTTTAAAATGAGCATAAACTGACTGCTTCTTGTTGCAGGTGGAGATTTAATAGGTTGGTTAATTTAACAATAAAAGAACCATAATTTTATTAATTTTTATGGCTTTGTCGGGGTTTTTTGCAATTTTTAAAATCAAACTTGTAATTTAAAGCCATAATTTGTGCTATGAAAAGATTTGGGCTTCCATAAATTCATCACATAGGAAAGGTGACGTGTCGTAGTCTGGAATTATACACCAGCCATAAGAAGAAAGTCAGTTTAGAAACGTACAATAAACTTCAAATGGCAAAAAGCCCCTACGTTTTGCTTGACAATCTTGGATTACAAGAAGCTTTCCCCCCCCTCCCTCATCACAGAGTTGCAGCATTGCCCAAAGATTTTTCATCAAGACCTGCAGTTTCTGCCATCAGGCAAACCAGAATGACATTCACATTTTTCCCCCAATTAAAATGTGTGACTTCTTGGAAAGCTACGGGATAAATTGCCTCCTAATCAGACAGGTGTGCTGCGAGGACTTCTGGGCGTCAGAAGGCTTTAGATCATTCCATTTATTACCAAGTTGATTTAATCAGCACTGCCCGCTGATTTGATGAATTGCTCTAATAAGGTGCTTGGTGAATTGTTAATCTTTGGGCCAAGACACGGCATTCAAAAAGTCTTTTAGTTCTGCCAACGCAGATAAATAATTATGATCATTAATTGTGAAAGCAACATATGGACACAGGAAGCAATAAAAAAAGAAGCCTGAGTCACATTTACTGACTGAGCTAAACAAGCACATGCACTATAATTTTAGAAGTAGGGAAAGTATATTTAAGACCCGTTTGAAGCAAACAGAAAATACTCGTACTATGACTTTATTCTGGTGTCATTTAAGGTTTAATGTGGCTGGTGAGACCAGGAACACACCAGGACAGCTGCTTGTTATCTTTAGTTCATGGTCCAATTTATCACCACAGCAAAAGACAGCATGTCCGAGGTTTTATGCTCCAAATACGAGATCTTTTCATGCCTGTTTCACACGTACAGATGATTAATGAAACAGTAGCTGTTGTCAGATGAGCTCCTGTTTCTGTGCGAGTGTGCGCGCATGTGTGTGCCTGATTCCCTGGCTCTAAAACAACCTCCTGAATGTGTTCATGCAGGAAGAAAATGGTGTGTGATGGTGGAGGTCTATCCCATGTGGTCGCCTAAGCAACACTGACACACACACACACACACACACACACGGTCACATATTTGATGGGAAGCTTTGGTTTGAGTTTACATCTTGTGTTTATCTGTTAATCTGGATATTTTCTTTCAAGCCCAAATGTCACATTTTCTGTTTGATCTGTCTTTCAGACGTAATTGGGAGTTGCAGGCTATATTTACATCAATTAATAATGCATGGAGCCTTTCTCTTTGAAACAATGCATTCTGCTCCAGTTTGTTCTCATGTGAAGTGTTTGGATTTGCTATTTGTCCTTGTTAATCAGAGTGATGAAAATCTGTGCGGGGTTTCTGTTACTTCAAATTGATACTCTGCATGTTTGCTCTCAGTGCTCTGACTCTTAAGAGTTTCTCAAAGATCAAGATCAAAGCTGTAGCTTTTTAAAACAACAGAAATTATGCTATATTAAAACAAGATAACCTTAAGTTTAAGAAACCTGTTAAGATCTAGTTTTGTTTTATGATTTTAAAAGCTGATGGATAGGAAAGGGACACAACAGCCACTTCATAAACCCTTTATGAAGTTTTTGGGTTCTGGGACCCATGCCAATTTACTTCATGTCACCCAGACACTTTGGTAGATTAGTTCTATTAGGAACAATTAGTTTTTTCTCCAAAAAGATAGTAGCTCACTGCACTGTGACTAGCTGGCAAACTGCATTCATGAGGGGGACCCCTGAATGTTGCCTGAATGTTGCCTGAATTTAGTGATTCTAAACTTCCTTGAGTAAGTCGCAGAGGCATGCAGCCCTGTCACTTGAGTTTTGAGCATGCTTAAAAGATTTGTACGACACCTTTTCTCTCAAAATAGTCGCTAAGTCATCATGGGCATCTCCAATCCGCCTCAAGAGCAACAGATGTGAAGTTTAACTCTCCTTGGACTGAAAACATCTGATGATAAGTACTAATTACTGGAAAAACAGACCAAATCAGCCCATCTTCATTACTCCAGCAGTTTGAATCATAAATGTGAGGCAGATGCCAAGGTAAGTACGAAGTGATCTGAAGTGGGTGGCAGGCCGGACACACAAAGACCGCCTCTGATTTTCATACATTAGCCATCCAAATACGACCACACAGACCACTGGTCACATAGTCACAAACACTCAGAAATCAGTGAGACTGCAGCTAAAAATTCACTTTTTCTCGTTATTTTGAGGGTTCCCCCAAAATTACTGTACAAAACTATCAATAAAAAAATGAAATAAGTGAAAGCATAAATTGCATGCATGCAGTAAATACAAATTTGGCCTCTTAATGCCCACAGCCGGCACATGAAGAGACGTGAACATTTTAATGAATGTGGGTTTATCGCATTTGATACGAACATCACAATAGTCTACAATAATATAGAATTCTTCCATAATGTTGAGCAGCCTTAACAGCAATATATAACAAACAACTCTGCCATGTTGATGGTAGAACCTTTAACGACAGAACTAATAATTAAACAAGCAAAAATCTATAAAAAGATAAAAATAAATAAATACAAAAATGCTATATTTATTACCCCAACAACCAACTGTGCAGCGACCATCAGAGGCTGAAGAGAAGAAAGAAGCGATTAAAGCATGAACCGCCCTAAAAAAGGCAACTTGTGGACAAATGATGGAAGAACAAGAAGCAGAGATGACTGGATATCAGAGAAAGCCTGTGATCCACTAAGACAGTGGAAATATAACAACACCGGTTTCTCTCCCTGCACGTTTAATTTACACTTTCAGATCAGGTCTGCAGCTGGAAAGTCTGCAAACCCACTGTCCCCCAAAAGGACCTGGAAAGGCCAATAGTCTGGTAGGCTGATTTCTGAAACATACTGTAACCTTTAAAAGAGACGTGTTGAGTCCGTGATGCGGTTGAAATATATTAAAACCCCTTAAAATGCTCTAAAATACATTTGGTGATAAAACATCACCACAAGTCTTTCTAGGCAGATGGTTGTCCTGTAAACCTCAGCAGGTTTTAAAGGCGGCTTAATGGTATACAGTAATTATTACTGCCCAACTCCAGTGTGTGGAAATATAAACTGAAACTGGAGGCTGTAGGGTCTGGCTCCTTTTTTTAATGCCATAGACGACCGTGTTTGGAATTTGATGATTTTTTGATGAACTTCCACTAAAGCAGAGTCACAGAATCTCAAATAATGTTCATATAGTCACACATTTCAATACACCCATGTCTTAAGACATTTCAATCATTTATTTTTTACTTATATTAGGCTTTTGCCTTTTAATTAAGCAGAGAAGCACAGGTACGTTTAAACCAAACAGTTTCACAACTTTCACAACTGAACATTTATAGATTTAAACTGCAAATTGACATTATTTTATATAAAGCTTTTTATCAATATTGCATGTTTTATTCAGAGTAACACAATTCTAATTTTAATTGGGCTTCTTTGACAACTGTGCAGCCTTGTTGATATGATGCAGTGAGCCGGACTGCAGACATGTCCAGGATTTCACAGCACAGTTCACATGTTCCTTCATTAGAGCCACTGAGGCCTGCATGTATTTGCATCTTTACACTGTGGGGACGAATGAGTCATAGGAGCACCTGTATTTGAAACCGACTTCATTTTAACAAAAGAATCGGAACATGCACTACATATGACCCTGTGTGTTCTTTCAGCAACAACAGAGAAACAGGGAGACCCTGGACCGCTCTAATGGCTGTGATCAACGTGCGACGAGTTAACACATTCTGTGTAACTGATCTGCTTTGTACTTCAAAAGAATTACATCCGTGCTCATCAGGCCCCATTAATAATGAACATGACATCGGTTTTAACAGGGAATAGGATTGCGATGCCATTTCACACGACTGAACAAAGCTGAACTTTACCAGGTGCACAGTAAAGTGCCCAGGTTTTTACAAATTATTAGGAAAAGTGACGGAATATCGGCTGGAAAGTGCAACTTATCCAGAACAAAAGAAACGCTTTGGCATCTTCTTTAAAAGCCAACTTTTAAAACCTTAACGCAGCAAACCTGAGCAGTTCAGTTTTTATAACTGACCGGTGTTTATATTCCTGTTAAATGCAATAAATCCTTGAAAGGAGTTACTGTATGTCTAACTGCTGGGAGGTACAGTTAGGCAGCTGTTGAGGACATTAGATGTCTACATTCATCTTGTTGAATCTTGCATTTCAAAAGAGGCTGGTAAATATGCATTACATATTAATATTACCTCATGTGACGCCCTTCTCCACTTTACATGGAGGGAAGTGGGGTTTTTTATTAATTGTTTGAAAGTGGCGTCATCCAGGATCTGCTTGGACCCTGCGTTTCCTGGTTTCCAGGTTATATAAGAGCCGTGCTCCTATCTCTGCCCGGCTCTGTTATTCAGGCTGGATTTTGCCTGATTTGTCTGCCCACCCCGATTTTGGGTTTATGTTTGCTTTTCTTTTCTTTTACAGGATTCTCCTGTTTGGACCACCCCCCTTTTGGGAGATGCCATCGGCCACGGGGGCCGCCTGCTTAGCTGTCGTAATTCTTTTATGTGTGGTGTCTAATAAAGTGCGCAAGTATCGTCAAAGTCCATGTCTCCCTGGTTTTTGTTACGGCTCAACGAGCCGGGCCGTAACACTCATTTTAAAAATCAGCTTTTATTAGATGGTGGTTAGGATTTGATTTGGCTTGTTCATTATCCAACCAAATGATTTTTGTCAGGTACAACATGCAGATAAAGCAACTTAATTGAGATTATAAGGGAGTTTTCCTGCTAACACGAGATGCTAAAGCTTCACTTGTGTTGTTTTGGAGCCTAGTTGCAACGGTTTACTAACCAACAGGTCCAATTAGTGAGTCTGTATAAAGTTACTAATTGAAAACTATAAAATAAAATATATTAAAAAAGATTTTCTAGGTATATTGACATGCAATTCTGAATGCAGCTGTACAATCAATGTAAATCAAGTATTTAGCTTAATCTGCCAAAAACATGCAATCAGAACCTCACAGAAACCTGTCACATGTAAACAAAAATCACATGTGGTCCTTATCCTGCTGTGTTTCCATCTCACGCTTCTCTGCTCAGCACAAGCATAGATGTCCTCTGAACTCTCCATAACCTTCAGAGACACTCTGCACAGACAGATACACACTCCCACGGATGTGAGCAACACACCTATACTGTGAGGTGACATGAGCTACACGGAGAAGGGAGCCTCGACATCACAGAGCTGTGGAGGGGTTCCTGTCAAAGAGCCTGTTCTCACATCTGCCTCTGTTTTAACCTCTCTCTATGCTGTGAACCTACAGTGGCCATGTGGATAAGTGAACACACACATACACACACACCATGCAAACAAATCTACCAGAAATCGTCGGACATGAAAGGACAAATTCAGTCTAATCGTACAACAAACCAACACAACCAAATGTCTTGCCACATGTATTGCACACAAACGCACTATTCATCTTCTTTGACAGTTTCAAGAGCAATTAGTCAGTCCATGCCACCGAGGTTAGGCAGTACATCTGCACAAGGCTTAGAACCAGAGGAGAAACACCACCAGCTAATAATGTGGAGCTGGGGAGGGGTCGCCAGTGACTGTAGTCGGGACTCACTTGGCATGCTTTGTCTCCTCTTTTATTCAAATGCAGGCTGAAGGTTTGTATTCACGCCTAATTGACTCAACTCTTCCCACTGGCTGTGTTCTGTCCTCTGTCATATTATGTGTATTGTACATAAAGAAAAATCAAACATTTTGTTTCACCAGTGGCCTACCGCCGGGGTTTCCCTCATTATACTGAAAACAAGCACTTATGAAACACATTCATAAAGGAACTAATGAGACATAAAGTTAATGCCCCCAAACTGCTTGTTATAAGCCCAGACTCTAAAAAGTAAACAGAACTTTACTCTTATCCAATTTTTTCATGTTGCCAACTTGTTTATAGAGACTAGTTTGTATTAATAACTAACAATAGATAGTTGGTCAATACAAACCTTTGAATCATTCTGACTAATCATTTAGAGTAAAAAACCAAAAGTTTCACATTCTTATATGTAATTCCTACTGCTCCTACACCTAGTTTGGACTTTGGACTTGTTAGGGTATTAATATCTTTCTATAATCTTAGACTGTATTCCATCCTTTTCTTGCAAATTTCTCACAGCTTTTCAAAATATTTCGTAATTTGTCATTTAAGAGGGCAAGATTCAAACTAAATAAATAAATACATACATACATAAAACCATTGAAATCTTATTTCATAAAGTTTATCTGAAAGTCAAAATAGAATAATTGTATTTAAAAGATGAAATGATGAGACCCAGGGCAAAACAAGAATGAGACAAATTGGGACGAGATGGGACAAGATTAGGTGGGGCACGACAAGACAACATGAGATGTAGTGGGACAGGACGAAATGAGACTAGGTTAGATGGGATCAGATAGGATGAGACGAGGCAAAGTGGGACAGGATGAGACAGCTGCAGGACAAGATGAGGTTTGAAAAGATGAGGTGGGGAAGGACAAGATGAAAAGAGACTAAATGAAATGAGATGGGAGAGGACAAGATTAGATGAGGTAAGGCAGGATAAGATGAGATGAGACAAGATGAGGTGGGACAGGAAATAATGAGACAAGATGAGACATGAAAAAAGAAGATGGGAATTATAAAATGAGGGGATTCGATGTGACAGAACAGGATGACATATGAGATGAGAAGATGGGGTGATATGAGATATGAGGAAAGAAAAATAAGGAGTATAAAGAAGAATAATACAAGACAGATGAAATTCCACCAATAAAAGATAGTAGCAGGGACAGCAAACACGAAAAAGCAACTAGCTGAAATATTGTACAAGAACAACCGCGTCTGGCCTATGGGACACACTATTGACAGTGGCTGAAAAATAAAAAAGCTGAGCTTAGGCCCAGTGGGATTTCAAGCCTCAGAATCAGAAGCAGCTGCTGGTCAGCCATCCAGACACAGTAAATGACAAGAAGCAAAAGAGAGAAGTTGTAAAAGATCTGGCAATCCTACCAGACATTCACCTGAAACGTGAGAATGAGAAAACACAAGTACAAGAGGCTTATAGAAAAACTGGAGCAGAGAAGAAAAGGTGGAATCTATCAGTTATGAAAACAATCAGGTTCTGGGACTCACAAACTTGAAGAATACTCAGAGGATTGTGGCTATTGGCCAGAAACCTGAAAATAGTAATAACACTGGCATCCAACTTTGTGTCCTTACAAACAGAATTTTATGGAAAATCAGTCAAAGAGTTTGGAAAGTCAGCCAAAACAGCCTCAGAATTCCCCTCAGCCAAGGATGAAGGATGTTTTACATTTCTAATGCTTCACTGCAGACAGGAAAGGATGCCCAGAACCTCTTAGCACCCCTCTCCTCATGCTAATATGGTAAAATGTTGACCTAAAATTAAAACATCAGTTATAAATCTTAGGAGTAAAGAGCAGGCAAGACAATTTTGACTTAAAAGTACCTGAAGTTCAGTTTTCACTCACTTTCTTTGCATTCTGTTCCCGATTAATTGCAAGTTTACTCGCCTTCTGTTAAAGGTAGCCACTGTTTTTTTTTGTTCCACCTGAGAAATCCCAACCAGCTTTCAAAATTTCAAACTTTTCATTTTAACTGCAGCAACATGACAGGGCTGCCAGCCTCTGCAGCCTTTAATGTAAGACTGCAGATTAGGACTTCAGGATGGATCTGTAGAAAGTCCTATGTTCTTCACCCTGTGTGCAAAGCCAGAATGGTTGCTTCTTGTTCTGTCACACTGCTCACCCACCAACCAGACTCACAGGAATATCTTCACAATATGGCTGAGAAAGATTGAGGATTAGGAACAGTGTTCAGCTAAACATGTGACGAGCCGAAAAATGAAAAAGTGGGAATCAAAACAGCAAGAACCTTTTGGGAAACGGCAGTCAGATCAGTGGTTTTTCCCCTCATGGCAGATTACACTGACTACACACAGTGTGACACAAGAATATGGCAGCGGCTCACTTTTTCTACCCTAATTATCAGACGCCATATTGGCTCTCTTCAGGAAGAGAGAAGGTAATTTTGTTTCGGAGTCCTTTTGGGAAATTAATTCATTTTACTAAAGTGACTTGGTAATTACAGTGACATCAAGGTTAATTGCCAAATCTGTATTGCCTTGGTGCCGTCAACGTCAAAGAAATCTGTTCTCTAAACACTCACCGGCAGACAACAGACCACACAGGAGACAGGGGCGTGCACACACATGCCCTGGCTGGGTTGATTGTCCTTCTTGCATTGGCGAAAGCTTTGCAAGAGTACGACAAACACAAACTCACAGAAAAACACCACAATGGGAAGTCATTAAAAACGCGCAACGACTGGAGACGGTAAACAAAAGGTCATAAGACAGAATAATTCCTTCCAAAATCAATTCTTAGATTTTATTATAAATGTGATGGGCCACCAGTGAGTTATCACTAAAAGAAGCAGCTATTTTAGTAATGAAGTCCATTATTAGCTGATGACAAGTCACTCTCCGGTGATGTTTGGTGCACACCATAAACTCACAGAAAAGTTTATTAGCAAAACAAAGCAAAGTCACTGGGGTGAAACCTCAGTAATCATCATAACCAAACACAAATCATTTATTCTCTGAGGACTAAATTAAAAATAAAAGCCATTGTACTTGTTAAAATGCCAACAATGGTTGTTATAAAACATTTTATTTGAAAGTTTTGTAGAAGCAGCAGCATGCTCCGCAAATAGAACTGCTGATTCCTAGACTTTATTCCCTAAATAATTAGAAAATATGTATTATGCGTAATGTTGGTGCCCCTTTGTTGCTGCTCCTTTATCTACTTTGATGTGTTTAATGTGCATGGGCTTTTTAAGTTTCTGTTTGGTGTAGAGCTGCTTGAACAATTCCCTTTAGATATCACCAGTTCTAACATGACTGAATAAATCAAGGAGGCAACATTGCTAAAAGGAAAATCTTCAATTTATCCAGAAGTCCTGGTTTTTTTTTTTTGTTGTTGGTTTTTTTAAAACAATCTGCAACTTGAGTTGTCGTTACTTTTATGCCTAGGAATCAACTGTTTAATTAAAAATGTCAAAGCAACTGAGTACAAGTAGGATTTAAACCCTCTTTACTCATTAGATTTGAGAAATCCTCAAATAATGACAAGATGAACAATCCATCATGAGCAACTTCAACCAATCACATCATCGTAGGAGCCCAAGAAAATTTATCTTTTAGTCAGAACAGTTAAGGAGAAAAAGTGTGGAAATATTTTTCTCCACTGAAAGGTCCTTTGGGTTTTCTTTTTTCTTTGATCTGCTATGACTGATACTACAAAAGCAGGGATGCTTTATTCATTACAGCCTGCTGTCACACCTAAAAACACGCCGGCAACCACCAGTTTAAAGAAACCAACGGGTCAGCAATAAATGTACACCTGTCACAACATTGTGGCCTTGAGCCAAGCAGGATGGATTCTCCTGTGATCTTGACTGCAGCTGCATCTAAATCAGATCTGTGCCATGATGAAAGTGATCCATAAATGCTATAAGGTCCGACCTCTAAGGCTGCCGTTGAAACGGTCTGAAAAGCCGTAACATTGAGAGGACGAGATGCTGGTCGATTAAGATAAAGAGAACGGTTTTAGTCTGTAAGATTTCTAGAACAGAGTTTGTTCTGCAGAAATTTAAAGCAACTGACTGAAGCATAGAACAAAATTTTCACCACCTTGGTTCATCACTCGTTTGAGTTTTTTTCAAATCTGTCGTGGTGTTTTCAGATCAAATGTAAGTGGCTTGGGATTTTTCCAAATGACTATGTATCTTTAGGGTCTTTTTTTTCCCCCTATTTTGACATTTGCATCAGCTGGCATTCAGTAAATAGGTCAAAACCATGTTGTGATTCCTCCAACGCATAGAGCCTTGATAACCTTAGGCTTGACTTTTCATCAGTTCTTGTCAGTCACTGGATTTTTCTTTCTTTTTTAATTCTTAAAGTCAACATTTAACCAATTTTTTTCCTCTATTCTTCACTGCTGTCTGATCAACAGAAACATCTGTCTTTTATCACCCTTGCACTGTTTTAAGATTGAGACCAGTGGTTAAAAAAAAAACAGAATGTGTCACATTTCTTGTATTTGATTAAGAAAAAAGCACAATAAGCAGCAGCAGTCAGCACTTACAGAAAGCTCGACATGGCGGAGTACCCAGTTGGTGCCAAGAATTAACTTCCACGTGCTGAGTTTAATAGGAGCCCTGAGCATCCTGATATTAGATCCCACAGCCTGCATCCCCATGCCGCCGCAGAGCATGTTCGTGCATATGCTTTTAACATCCTAACAACAACAGGTGCTGCATCAGCCATCCAGGATGCTCCTCGATGCTGCGGGAATCCCTTAGGCCCAAGTCTCCCGCTGCCTGGTGCAGCTGCCAACAAGCTGACTTACAAAAAAAACACATTGAACCAACAGACACAAGATTCCTCTTTGGGGAAAATGCCAATATTGCCAAAAAGTGTCACAGAAATGGTGACGTGTTGACATTGTTTGGTGCTGCAAATGGATGAAGCTTGCAAAGCAGTGGATTTCAGGAGAAAAATGCTTTGTAAAATGATTAAATGTGTGTTAAAAAGGTTGTGCTAAGTTCTTTTTGGCAGGATGGAAGTATTTATTTCACCTGGACTCCAGTTTGACATTTAAAGTGCACAAAAACACAAACAATAAGAGAACATACCAACAAAGCTGGTGCTGATGAATATTTAATAGCTAAAGTTTTCAAACTTAATTATTGAAATTTGTAGAACTTTAAAGAAATTGTCACCTCTTTCATTTCACTTGAGAATTGGATTTGATGCAGACCAAAAACTGACTCCCAGAAACAAGAAACAAGATTTTCAAAAGATCATGTGAAACAAAAGACTGTAAAGTAAAAAACACCAGAAAGAGCCACTCAGAGGACAAAAACAAACAAACGTATTTTATGTTTATGTGTGGATTATGAATCTGATAAGGAACATCATTTATAAGGCAAAAGGCAACAAATAAAAGGTCATAAACTTGCTGTTGTTCTTCTTAATCAGACCCAAGCAGTGTTTGAATCCAATAGATTCAGATAAAATGGCCTCTCTGTCTGTAATCAGGTCACAGAACTATAGATATAGGTTTATTAGTCTATAATTGTATTTGCCTTGTTGAGTTCTGGCTTCTGTTGGTGAACTTCACACTCATTGAGGATGATGTGACTAAATGGAACAAAAGGTTAAACATATTGTTTCATGTTTTTCACATACTGAAATTGTATAATTTGCCCTGGAAATTAAGCTTTATTTATTTGAAACCAAAATTAAAATATGTGCAATTCATAATTTATAACAATACTGCAAAAAAGATGAATACAGTATAAATACAGAATAGCAATGCTGTATTTTTCTTTATTATTAAAATCAAATCATTCCAGTATCTTGTCAATTTCCTGGTGAATATTTAAGTAAATAATAATGGAAACGAGTTTTTTTTTTCATTACTTAAACTTACTCTCAGTGTTTTACAAATATTAATTCTGTCACTAATTATGTAAATTTATTCTGAATCTTCTAAATAAATATTTGTGTCTAACATGTTTCCCAGCTTCTGTACAGATCGTAGAGAACAGCTCAAGGCCAGTTGATTCTTGATCAATGATGGGTCTTGATTTGCTCATTAGGCCCAGATGTGAAGCCTAATTAGGCTCAACACTTTCAATTGGTGTTGTATCAACACTTTTATGCACAAACACACACACGGACGGCCCAGGCTTCCTGAGTGATCAATGTCTCTGTCATCCGGAGCTGTGTCTGGGGCACCAGGCAGGACCGGTGAGGCGCTGCGGCCAGGCTCGGGGCTGACATTAGCGGACACGGGGTGACTGATGTTAGCCTGCTACTCCCCGGGGGGGGAGAGGAAGAGGCAGGGGGATATGACTCGGCCCAAAGCAGTGGGCTTGGAGAAAGGTCACTGCTCAGGCTGGTGTGATTAATAAGACAAGAAGCTGAGTGTCCGCAGTGCCATTATCGATACCCGTGGCCACCAGCTGCCCTATAACTGAATATGCAGCAGGAGTCACATTCGCTCACGGAGGGAGAAAAATTAAGCAGATATGGATGCAATGAGTCGGATACACAAACATGGTTGAGTCTGACTCGCATGCGTGATTCGGTTTTGGTCCCATTTGCTCGTTAATGTGAGAGGTCAGCTATCAATTAGATCATATTTATTCACAACAACTGCTCTGACTCAACCCGATTCTGGTAATGACTCACGGAGCGCAAACTCCGAGAGGTGAAACTCTGAGACTGAAATGTCAGCGCAGCCTCGGCGACAAACATGACATTTAAACAAACATCTGTTTCCCTGTTCTGTTTTCCAACTCAACAAAAATGTTTATCCTAAACACAGATCTGCCATGGAAATCAGGGAAATGAGAAGTATTCTCCTGAGAAAGGTAAAATAAAAACAGCACACCAGTGAAAACTAGCTTGAAATCTTTCTCTCTTTTGTTTGCAGTTTGCAGCATCTCTCTGAGCTGCAAAGAAAAGTTTAAATCCAAGAATCAGAAACTCCCTGCTGGAGTATTTATTTCACCGATATCCATCCCACTCGGGTCTCCCTCTTCCTGTGTTAGCTTTTCGTTAAACCCATCAGCACCAACAAGCACATCCTGCTTCCTTAAATCAATTAGCTCCTGCATGTTGAGTGTAACAAATAACCCTGCTGAATCCTAGATTAAATATGTTAGATACATCCTTCACAGAGAGAGAGAGAGGAGAGTGAGAATCTGATTATGACGTGTTTGGGACCCTGAGATGGGACTAGTAAATGAGATAAAGAGCCAAGAGTAAAAGAAAAACGTAAAGTAAAAATGAAACTGTGAGCTGAGATGAGTTGTTTTCAGCCTCGAGCTGCCCAGATGGCAGGGGCTCGTCGTCGTTTCGCCCTCGGTGCATTTGGCAGCAGCAACTCTCCGCAGCTACCTACTGTACAACACACTCCGTCTTCTGCCTCTTGTTGAAGAGCTCTATTAGCACAAGCTTTTACAAATTACTATATTTTCTTTTACCGTCTTCATAACTCTCCACTTTGGCACTTTGATCTAAGCCTCACATCTTTCGTTTCCATGAGCTGATCTCATTTTATTCCACTGTAATGGAAATCAACTCCAGAATTTGCTCGTATAGGCATGTATTTGCATTTATGGCTGAAGAACAAAGACAATATGCTAATTGTTTAATGCGCTAGTCCTGTGACTTCACAGAGCTTCAAGTTATAAAAATAAAAGATGCATTTTTATCCCCATCTCCTCCCCCACAGAGTCAAACGTTCAGCTTTCTCCTCATGTCAAGCATATGTTTAAAAAAAATTAAAAGTTTGTTTGCATTTATATTTATATATACACAGCATACTTAACTATTTTCTGTGAAATGCAAAGACTGAGATAAACATTTCCTATTTTGCTCATCTGTGTCGTTATGTTCAGGGACAAACTATATATACATCTCAAACATAAGCAGGAGAACTGATCATTTATCTAAAATAGTACAGTTAAATCAGAACCTGTCTGTGCAAATTTAGTAAAAACTAAAGTCCAACTTCAAGTTCAGTTAAATTTACCCACCTGACCCCTCTACACCCAACCAATAAAAGTCTTTGTGAGAGAAGCACTTCATTTTCCTCTGCCATCCGTGACAAAAGCAGACCTCTGATTTATAAGGAGCCACACAACAATGAGTTTTATTAGTGGAGTAAATATTTGAGTTGTCAGAGATGGACCCTCAGCTGCGACGGAGAGATGTGTTGACTGTGTGCGTACAGTTTAAAGATCATCTACGAGGCATCGAATTTCAAGTTTAAATCACTTCCTGGAGTCCAATCAATTGTTCTCATCAAATGCTTTGTTCCATTGGACCGCCTCCTTGTGTTAATAAGATGACAAGACTTACAGGCAGTGTCAGACTTTTAGAAGTTCAGGAAAAGTAAACCAACTACACCCACTCAGAGCCCGACACACATGTGCCGATTGCTCATTTCTGCTGCAGCGTCGCGACAAAAGAAACAACACAAATGTATGCAGACTCGCTTAACAATATTCCGGATGCATTCGTAACAGCTCAGTGGTGCGTCTGAAGAAGAGCGGCGGGATGTGAGAGGGACTCTGTGGCTAACTGGTGCATCATATTTTATAAGACTTCTCTCCTCCCGTGGGTTTCCGCCTGGCTCATGCCGTAGACATCAGCTGTCAGGCGGCGAGGCTGACAGATCGACAGCAACCACACGAGTAAAGCCAGAAAGAGCCACGGTTAACTCGGAGTGATGAAAACGGCTTGAGGCCCTATCAGGGGCAATCTGACATGTTCGAAGACTCTTTACATCTTTTAAAAAAACCAAGGAGCAAGGGGAATGAAAAATACATTAAATATCTGGGGGTAAATCTCACTAAAAGAAAAGATGCAAACTACACTAAAATAATCCAACATAATAGGAACGACTCAGAGGGATGGTCAGGTTTTGGTTTGGATCTCAGCTTAAAATTAGAGATAATTACGATAAATATTCTACCAAGACTCTCCTTGCCAGTGACGATCCCACAAAAACAATTTATAGAACGGGATGAGTGGATGTAGAGGTTTATATGGAGAGGAAAGAAACCCAGGATTAGGTATAAAACTCTGCAGGTTTGGTTCTACATGTATATGCCACACAAATCAGACCTCTGATATACTGGTGTCACGATAATTATGTTTCAAGATGGAAAAGTCTAGAAATAGGTATTAAAGATGTAGAACTGTGTAAATAAGGAAATCTACTTGATTTTATAATAACCAAAACTACAATTGAAATGTAGAACACAGATGTTGATAGATATTAACTACAGGAGGAGACAAAGCAATGGAAAAACTGACTCATACTTAAGACTGTCAAAGGTGCAATTTAATGAGAAATAGATTTATTAAAGAAAGAATAAACCACCTTCACAACTGGATAATGAGGACTCTAGAAAATTAATCATTGTTGAAGGATGTATGTATGATTTACTTATATACTGTAATTGTCCAAAGAAAAAAAAACAGGAGCAGAAAGAGATTAACATCAATATCCAGTGTCTAACCCTTATTTATCACACCTTGTCAACAGCAGCTGCCCACCCTCTACGCTTCAGAACCTCGGTGTTGTGAAGGTGAGGGGTTTTCCAAATGACATCCTTGGGAGCGTCCTCCCACTCCTTCTCCTGTCCCTCCTCCACAGTCTCACCACATAAAGCATCATTTCCCTTTATTACGGACGCCGTGACGGCTTTGAGATCGGCGCAGATAAATATGAAGACCGGCAGTTTTGCTCCATGGCTCATTGGCGTGGCAGATGATGGTTATTACGTGCTGCAGATTAAGGGGAAAAGTCCGTAGAAGAGCTCGAAGAAATGGCAAAGGCAGATGGATGATAATGAAAGAGCAGATGTTTTTCTTCGCAAGGATGAATAATAAACATTTGCCTAATGTTTGTTTTTTTTATTTTATATTTGTGAAATCCCAAAGGAAACTACATAAAGGAGGAAGGTGAGGGAAGGTACAATTTCTGTCAACTTCCTTGTTAGAAAAGAAAAATACTTCTAGATGCTGCCAGTGCAGTTTTCTCTTTTTTGCAGAAACAGCAGAGTAATGTAACAAAAGAGCTGGAGCAATGCCTCAGTGTACGGCAACAAAACATAATCTGATGAGACAATAAATATGGATTACAAAATTACCTTTTGGAAAGTATGATTTGCTTTTACCTCCTGTGCAGAGAAGACAAAACAAAACTCATAGCCTGAGAGGTTTGTAAAGAAATTCTGACTGGATGAATACATTTCACTTGATTTATTTCAGCCAGAAACAAAATGTAGGCAGACACTGGCCTATAATGTACCGGGTCTGTCAAGGTTTAGTCTAGCAGCCTCTTTGACTGACAATCAGAACGTGTTCATCAAAACGTATGGACGTTTTGGTGCCTTTCAATGAATTTGTATTCACTTTGGGAATGATGGTGAATATCAAACAAACACCACTTCCAAAAGCACAAAAAAATTCACTTTATACACACTGGGCATGCCAGGCATATCCAACAGCAGGAAAGGAATGATCTCAGGCTTTCACCTACTGTGTGCTGTTAGTGCGTTTGTTCGCCTCAGGTTATAAACCCACAGTTTGTATCCATATCTTTTCAGAAAAGCTATACTCTAATCAAGACCACGAGCTGCTTTTAAACACAACTAAAATAACTCGATAAAATAAAATTTAAAAATAAACATTGCT
Organism: Kryptolebias marmoratus; assembly: GCF_001649575.2. Classification (NCBI taxonomy): domain Eukaryota; kingdom Metazoa; phylum Chordata; class Actinopteri; order Cyprinodontiformes; family Rivulidae; genus Kryptolebias; species Kryptolebias marmoratus. The sequence goes on along the minus strand of NC_051447.1, from coordinate 16,687,313 downwards.
AGCATTTTTAGATGGTGGCAAAATTCCCCAAAATAAAATAAAAAAATTAGCAACAACTTGGAAAAACTTCCTTTTTTTATTTCTCCTTCAAGTCTAAATGGATTCCGATACTCTAACACTATCCTGAACCCAAAAATATCTGAGACATAAATTAATGTGGTTTATACATTCTTTAAAGGAATAGATCAACCTAAGCTTGGACAGTTGAAGTTATAAACAGAGGTCTTGCATGTTTAATCAAACAAAATATTAGCTCAGTATTTGTTAAAATTACAAAGTTAGAGGCTTTTCTGTTTTTAATCAGGTCAACCAGCTGTGGTGGCCATCATGAATCAGTTTGACTTTAAGTTTCATTAAAATCCATGCACAGATTTGTGACTTTTTGCTGACAGACAGACAAGGTTAACCAACCTGTAAATGCCAAGGTTTTTAACAAAGACGTGAGCAATCTGTTCGCCCTCAGAGCTCAAAGTCAGCGTGGTCCATCACATGCTCTATCAGAAACACACACGGCTCTCAGGCCTCATGCATTGACCATGAGACACACACATTTCATGACGTGCACACGTCACACTTCGTGTTCCTCACGCTAAAACACAGACACGCCCCTATTTGGAAGAGGAACCAATGAGAAGCGCCACATTTCCTGCACGGGTTGGAGCACAATAGGGGGGGGGGGATGGATGCAGTGATGCCAACTTAGCGAGTTTGTGTCCATATTTAGCAAGTTTTCAGACCCCTCTAGTGACTTTTTTAGTGACTTTTCTGTCTTATTGGAAATTATGGCGACTACATGTGAAAGCACCAATCGTTCTGCAGTTCCTGCCCTCAGCATGCCGTAAGCCCCGCCCACACTGCAAATGAATCATTCTTCTGCAAAGCTGCCGCTGATCCCGCCCTGGATTACAAAGCAGGATGTAAATATAATGCAAATATATTTTTTAATTTAATGTTTTTTTTTCCACTGACGCTGTTGCGCTAAAATAAATCCCTACGGTCCCAACCCCGCATAAAAGAGGAGGGTTGGATGTAGAGCTCGCAAATCCGTGACACGTAGCTGTCTTTTGGTTAAATTTAATATTCTAACAAATTAATTTATGTAGTGTGGGTTCAGGCAAAAAATTTAAGTCATAGTTCTAAACATATTTTGAGTGTTTATTATTCATTTTTTGTCTTGCCAATGTTGATGTTCTTCTTTCCTGCAGCCTCATCAATGTCATCAAATATGCAAATTAGACGATGATGTCATCTAACGTCTTCCAGCGACTCAAAATCTCAGTCTAAGCTCAGATCAAAACTGGAAATACATGTTATACATGTTAACCCAGATTTAGCCAAGAAGAATTGTTAAAGTTCCTTTGTACTTGTATACTTTGGTGTGGTAGTAGCTGACAGTCATCCCCAGTACATACTTTGAGTGTACACAGTACTATATACTGAAACGGTTAGCTTTAATGCTTAATGTCATGCTCTATTATATTTAAAATTCAATAAATTAGTTTTAAATAGTATTAGCAAATGCTAACAGGCTGGACAGAGAACCACAAAATTAAAGGAATACACAAAAAATAAAAAAAACAGCAACTTGCAGTATATAAAAGTAAGGAAACCAACACCAGGAGCAGCCGTTAATAAAAAAAATAAAATAAAGACAGCTGTACAATCCTACAGTCAGACAGTCGTAAGATAAACAAATCCTCAGAACGGGCATGGGCACTTCTGATTCCTTAACAAATCAATTTGACAAACAGAATAAAAACAGTTCTCCCATGTTCTACGAGTGCTGCATGGCAGCTTATCAGCTACCAGAGAGGAGATCAACACGACAACATATTACTGTGCTCTCTTTACTTGATGTAAGTGCAGGCCTGTTGTGAAATTTATGGACCATCCACAGGCAGTCTGCTCGAATCCAGCCTGAAAACAGAACGCTCGCGCCGACCACGGATTGAAGTCTCGACAAAGCATAACATTTACTGTTTGCAGGAGCTGCTGGATTTCCAAACTAGTCAATAATTCTGCCACAAGATCTGATCTTTTTGGCAGCCAGAGAAAACCGAGACAACGTTCTTAGATGGTATTTTGAAGGTATCTGCTTTCTGCTAGTGAATCCACTTCATTTTGGTCTCAAACCAAACAAGACTCTCACTCTGACGCTGTAATTCTTCTACTGCTCAGAAGAAATTAACTTTAGTTCCACCAGATTCTATCCAAACAAAGGAAAACACACCTAAATGTGTCACATTAATCAAAAATCAGAGCAATAATAAACATAAAACTAGAAAGATTCTGAAGAACTTGTGAGAAATGCAAATGCAGCTACTCCACAAAATTCCAACAAACAGCTTATTTTCTAAAATCCAGAAGGAATTTGAGTTTTACTTTTGAAACAATTCAAGCTGACAAAATAAACTCGAACCAACATTACAAGAATGTTAAAGTGGCTGCTCATTAGAGTCACCATGGTAACCAAACAACTGTCTCTCATTCCCTGACAACATTCTTCATAAGGCAGACAGAAACAGACTAAAAAATAAGCCTCAGCCACTAAGTTGTATTAAAAACATTAAGTGGTAGAAGCAGCTAGTTGTCCCTCATCAATTTTTATGGGTTTACAATGTTTTATGTTGAGAGATATAACAAGTTTGAAGAGAAAATTCACAGCTTAGAGTTTGGATGTGTAAACTTCACACTCTGGGAGAATTTGAGGGACACCAAAGTCCCATAGATCTGTCTGGATTCACACCGTACAGTCATGCATGTTCGTGCAAGGTCATATTGCTCACCCAGTGCCTCCATTTTGAAGGACTTAAATCATGTAAACAATGCAAACTCCGACAATATATAACGCCAAAACAATGTGCCATTTACTCTTGTGACAACAAGTGTTCAACTAAAACAGACACAAAGTTTCTACATATTTCCATCGATCCAAAAGCAGCCAGAGAGGAGGAAACGGGACAATACAAAAACATTTATCTGCTCTCACCACTTCATCACAGGTAAATATTTGGTCTAATTTAATGTTAAGAAAACACAGAGTTTCATATGAATTCCATAACAGTTTAATAGGATAATGATAAATCAAAGAAATATGTTATAGGTTTAAACACGTTTAATAGTTGTTCTACTACCTTTGTGCATGGGGCTAGACTGGCATTCTTTTTTTGGGGTGGGTCAGCCATTTTTTGTTCTGGCCATCCTCTGAACATTTTAAAGCCAGAGTTTAGCCAGGCTACTGTTTCTACCTCGTTTTAGAACCAGTTTCTACAGTTTAATTATAATAGTCAGTCCATTATCAAATACATTTATAAATTTCTATGTCTTTCAACTTAAAAATATTGAAACTGGTGAATCAATTAATTGGCGTTGTAGTACTCTGCTTCTGGTCAGTCATTGGGGTTGTTTGTCCATACCAACACAAAACAGCAACAGTACAGTTTTTGTCGAATTAATTATATCTTCACAGCCTAATTCACCTTTGAATTTTAATACCCTTTCAGTGAATAACTAAAGTGTTTCAAATTAGACAAAACATTTGTTTTCCTAGTTCCAGCCCTTCTGTGACGGATTCCTGACAGAAGTTAAGCCACAATGTAGTTTTTTTTTAATATATTTCCTGCCTTGTTGTGATATAACTGGAGATAATTAGCCATAATCTATTGAAAGATCACGCTCACAAAAAGAACAAACTACACCACTTATGTGGTCCACTGACGTGTTATTGCAAATGATTGTACCTTACTGCCGCTACACCAAAGAGATGTAATTGTTTCTTAGTGAAAAATGTATCCTATCTACCAGATGCAACTGTAAAATGTTTTCAACTGTTTCCGTAAATGAATGAGAGGGCACCTGGATCATGTTAAAACCATTGTTCCTGTTTGGAGCACATCGTCACGCTACCGTTTAGGATCATTCATACTGTATAATGATACACCAGTCTAGAATTTTCCCCGCCACCCCCCGTGAAGAGAGTTGCAAATTCTTTTCACTCAATGCAACAATCTGAAGTGACCTTAATGTTGACAACAAGGACACCAGCGATGGATTACTTGTCAATTTGACTGCATAACAGAATCATGGCGTTAGAAGATGAATTACCCTGCAAACCAGGCAAGACAAGTGGTGTGTGTGTTCATTTAAACCCGATTTATGTATTTAACGGCTTAAGACGGCGCGTACGTGACAGAGTGCCGCCAGGCGCCTAATTCAGATGTATTACAGCCAACGCAGAGCGCCGCTGACTGACAGGCAAAACATAACACTTGGAAACAATTATTCGCGAACCGAACTCTGTATTAGATCTCTCAGTTTAATCACAACTTTTTTTTGTTTTTGTTTTTTCTTTCTTTTTGTTTAAAGCTCAAATTAATTTCCCCCCCCCCCCNCAATCAGCATCTATAAGTGTCTGTTTTGCAGGAGTAGTGAGCTCCACCGGCCTTTTCCCTTTGATAAGTGCCCTCTGTCTCCTCATTGTCATGAAAAATGCTGCCACCTTTGCTGATTTAATCACGGCCTGTCAGCGTGTCCGCGCCGCTCGAAGCTTCTTTAAGTGCTGCACGGCTTCTGCACAAAAGGAAGGCTACTCTTAATCAATAAGTCAACAGTGATGACAGGCTTGTTATTGAAAAGCGTCCCCCAATGTTTGATTGAGCGAGACTTTTTTCTTTTCTTTTCTTTTTTTAAACCACCTCTGGTTTGCTGGTCCGGAGCCTTCGAAGGTCCCTGAGTCTTGGCAAACATGTCTCAGACTAAACAGATTTTGTTGTGCTTTTGCATTTATTTGTCCCCATCCCTTCTCCATATGGCTTTTTGACAGTGCGATATGCTTCACTCACCTCTTGATCCCATCCTTGTGCTTCGCGGAGACCTGGCATTTGCTGCACGTGCTGTAGGCTCATGCTGCATTCTTGTCTGATATCCGTCTTCCTCTTTCTCCATCTTCTTAAACCTGCGTTTAAGAAAGGGAAAGAAAAATACAGGCAAAAACAACATCAATAAAGTCTGAAATTCCTCCTTATTCATTTGAGCATTCAGGCTCCATGCCTCACATCTATTTAGAAGACCCAAATTGATTCAATTTGCCGCGTTTGCATCGCGCTTAATTCAGCCGCCTCCCTGAGCTGTAAAACACGCGTTGTCAGGGAGATGGTTCTATTTGGACGCTTTTTTTTTTTTTTTCTACTTTATCTGCAGAAGCGTCGTCATCTGAAATCTCATTTATTAATGTAACTGAGCAGATGAAGGCAGCAAGAAAACGAAAAAAAAAAGCAGCGGTAAGAAAAGAAAGCCTCATGATGAAAAGCTGTAGATTAGCTTGTCAAATAGCTGCAGAGCTTATTTAACTGATGTTATGATTGTTCAAGCAAAACGGCAGAATTATCCGAGGGTTTCTAATCCCAATCAGATTTATTAAATGTTTACGTTAAGTACGATTGGGACATGAAATTAAAGAAAACATTTAGCTGTTTAAACGAGTCTAGATTAGCAGCAAAACAACTAATTAGCCCGACCCAGGGCAACGTAAAGAAACCTTCATACATTTTAGCATTTTTGGAGAGTTTTGTTGTTTTACTGCAGACAAAAGTTGTTTCAACATGCAGTTTGTAGTACCTGAGCAGAATATACTGCATAGAACCAAAAGCATTCATTTTACATGTTAAAACATTTAAAAGTATTTAAAGAGGCTTTAAAGTAGATTAAATTAAATTTTCAGACACAGAGCTGTTGCAGTAGGCTTATACAGTGAGCATTATGCAGCTAAAAGCAATGTGACAAAAAATATGATGTTGTTTTGGACAAAAAAAAGGTTATTTTTAATAATTGTCCAATTTGAGAAAGAGGTAGCAACTTAAGTGTCTATTAAACTAATTTCTTTGGACAAAGGTTAAGTCGGTTATCTGTATTAACTAACACAATCAGATGAAAACTGTGAGGACGGAAGGAAGCAGCGACGATATTACGAGACCTTCAAGAAATCTTAACAACAAAAAAATTCTTGGATTTTGCCCAAACGTGTGTCCTGCTTTCTGTTCAATAAGGCGGCCCTGAGTTCTAATATTCAACATTCTGCCACGTCCAGGCCATAACCTTTAAAAGTGAAGGATTACACAGATTTATTTTAACAGCTCAATGATTTTCATTGACATATTTCAACTATTTCAAAGCCTGGAACTCAGAAACTGACCCTGCCCAGACGTGATCCAAACCAAATTCTTAAAAACAGCTGGAAAAGCAAAAAGGGATCTTTTGCTGTCCAATAATAAGCCCTCCACAAAGTAATAAACACACTTCCTGAATTATTAATACCAAAAATAATGAACATTTAGTGTTTAAATCAGTTTTAGACCCTGATCTTCTGAGTCTGATGCTTGTCTGAAGAGAAATCTCACCATCCATACACTAAACATACTTTTTCAAATTAGTTCTTCCTTTATTTATTTATTTTACCCTTAATTTTAAGAGTTTCTCAATACGAAACCACAGCAATCTTTTCTAGTATAAAAATCAAAGTTTTGTCACGATTCATGTCTCCTCTAAAGTCAGTCTGAATGATTGTAAACATTTAGAACTTGGAGCATATTGAATCTTCTCTTTGGCCCACAGGAGTCCACTTCAGCACCTAAAGCAAGGCTAAATCAATAGCATGTTCAGGTTAATAGCGGTTGTGTTTTTGGAAGCCGGCACATCAACTATTAATTAGCTGCTGATTAGAGTCAGCTGGAAAGAATGAGTCACAGCCTGAGGAGGCTATCGTCCTTGTGCAGCGAAAGGATAAATCCTGTAATAAAAGAGGCAGCTAAAAACAGCGTGCGCACGTCCTCAGTGAAAAATCACAAAAACTGAACAAAAGAATGAAGAATTTGCATTTTTATCCAAATCTAGGTTTGTGGATGGCTGAGAAATGCATGCAGGATGTTTTGCAAACATTAAAAACTTCGTTTGAAAGACAAATAAAAGAGAAATGTTTTACACAAGGACACAACCATCGTCTCGAACGGTTTGTATGGAAAGCTGAGGGTAAAATACTGTTGTCTGCCTTGATGAATTCACTGGAAACATCTGAACAAAATGGAAAAAATGAGATGCAAGCTAAATTTCAAATCCATTTTTGTATGAAAACAAAAACCTAGAGCCTGATACACCCTTCCTCATAAAGCAGCTGACTTTTTTATTTATTTTTTTGCCATTTTGTCCTCTCCTCTGTCTAAATGAACCTCCTGAAGTTAAAAGACACTTTCTTGTTTTTGTTTTTTTTTGTTTTTTGTTCCTCCGAATATTGTTTCCAGTCTTTGGCATTCACGTTTCAGTGAAAGATAATTGGAATGCACACCCACATATTCCAGATGCAAAGTGGGGGAAAAGCTGAGCGGATATTGGATTGCAATTCAAGTGTTTATAGTGTGCGGATCTTCTGTATCCGTCAGCCTCTCCGACGGAATGTGTACACTGCAAAACAATACATGAGCAAAATCAGAAAAGAAGCTTAAAAAAAAACAGTGTCTGATTAAATCTTTCTTTCATTAAAAGAAAAAAAAGTGTTTGCTAAAGTGTGTAGCTCGAGCATGCAAGTTCTGAAAGTGTGGTCTTTTAAATCAATCCCGCTCCCTGAGGGTTCAAACTCAAAAAAAAAAACATCTAGCCCAAATAAACAACATCACAACGACTGCTCAGACATAAAAGAAAATGAAAAAAAGGACATGTGTCAAATACATATCATGTTTCTGGCTTTGGAAAAGCTGTGTGCGGTGTTAATGGATCAGGGACCTCTCGAAAGCAATTACCGTCATGATTCCCACAGTGAAAAACAGGTGTCAAAAAAAACCCAAACCTCAGAGGTCAGATTTGATATTCTGACTGCCGTTTGATGCCGCTGCAAACTGAGTTTGAAACGGAGAAATGCTTTTGATAAGAGAAGCGTCGCATTTGATTTATAAGGAACACTCTCTCCCAAGCAAAATGATTAGTTAACACAGTTTATGTTGCTATGGCAACATAGATGAAATCAAAGCAGATATATAGTAGCAGTGTGTGAAAACTATGCACTATTTGTATACTCCCACTCCACAGTGGGGAACTGGGACTGGGTATAAAAGGAACATTTTAGAGAGGCTGAAATGCTCAGAAGTAAAGTTAGGGATAGTTTTCAAAGAATTGTGACTAAAAAAAAAATCATTAAACTATTTCTTAATAATGTTCCTCAACAGAAAATTGTGAAGCCTTTGAGTATCCCATCATCTGAAGTTCATAATATTAAAAGGTTTGAAGAATCTGGTGAAATCTCTGAGCTCAAAGAACGAGGCTGAAAGTTAATGATTGCCCGGATCTTTGGGCCCTCAGGAGTCTGTTATAGGAATCACAGGAACACTTCCACAGATCGTCGTCTGTAAACACAGCTCACCGTGCCGTCCACAGATGCTGCTTAAAGCTCTATCAGGCAGAGAAGCAGCCAGATGTGAGCACCACCCAGAAACGCTGCCGTCTCCTCTGGACCAAAGAGGAGAACTGTTCTGAGGTCAGATGGGTTCAAACCATCCAGCCTGTTATCAAAGCCTACCTCTCTGATGGTATGGGGGTGCATTAGTGCTTCGTAGAAGAAGAGTCCAGGTGCTGAACTGACCTGTCTGCAGGTCAGACCTCTCACCAAAACTGAAAGCTTTTGTGAATATCTCCATTGTGAATATCATATGGGTTTATTAGACTGACAAATCATTGCGTTCTGCTTTTATTTCCATTTTCAAGCAAGTGTGTGTGGGAATGGGTAAACTGAGAAACATTGTAAAACACTTTGCAGAACCTGAAGCGGTAAAATAGGCTCTATATAAGTATGGACCATTTACAGTCTTGTTGAAACCCTTCCAAACAAGCCATACTTGTTAAGGATTTTTTTGATTGTAATGTTATGAACACTAATGTTTAACATGCTAACTGAGGCGTGTAGATTCTGGGATGTAGCTCTTGGGTTTCGGGCAATTTCTCTGGGAATTACACAGTCTGACAACAAAAGTAAACTTGCTTCTGGGAAAACTGGCAGCTGTCTTGAATGTTTCCTGCTTGTGAGTAAATCTTTCTACATGGAAACTGACATGTGAAGTTCTCTGGAAATGGAAGATTGTTGCAACTTCAATATTACTGTCCTAATCCCCCCCCCAAAAAAATACAAAAATGCATTTTCTTTAACGCATTGCTTCTGCGTTTCAGTTGAATGTTTGTTTTTGCTGTACATACGCTTCACGATTGCGTCGTGAAAGAAAGAAAATGGTTAAAAATAAAAAAAAAGTTTGGTTCAAAATTACTGTCGAACTTTCAATTCGAAAAGTGCTTTTACAAACTCATGATCATTCCATCAGCTTTTAGACAACTCAACACCATTTCTGTCCAGCTAGCTTTTATCCTCAAGAGATCATTAATATTTTAGACGGCAGCAGCAGCAGCTAGCACGCTAACATGATGCACAAGATTGTTTGCTTCCCAGAACCATCTAGTAAGTTCTAGAAACTCATTTCAAAGGCACTTTTTGAGAATGCTCTTCCAGGAAGAAGCAGCAGTGGGTCTATCCTCGTCTAACACAAGCCTACTGTGCTACATCTGTGCTCCGACGTTTTTTTTGATTAAACGGATAATGTAGAACCTAGAAATATATATTCCTTTTAGATTGTGATTCTTATTTTGATTGCCAATAATGCAGCTGCCTCAGTAGCAGCACAATGTGTTACAGGAATGAACCAACACTGAGCAGATTACACATCAAATATTACATTTCTCTTTCAGACTTATCAAAAAGTCTGATAAAAATAAATTGGTTCAATTTTAGAGTTTAGCTTCCTGGTGTTGTAAGTCAGCCATGTCTTTCAGAGTTTTTTATTTTTTCAGAAACTGGTGTGTTGCATGTATTCACCTCCAAAAAAGAAAAAAAAAATCAATTTGCATTACTTACAGTCCAGTGCTACACAAGTGCAGATCGAATGCACAACATGACAGTTTCTTTATGGCTTTACGCCCCTGATGGATGAGAGATCCAAGGCTTAGTCATCGGGCTGTTGTAATGACCACCAGTCAGCGTGCACCGTTTCAGGCCAAAGCTTTTGATTCCTTGTGAAATCCCACAATGACATTACATTCTGTGTGTGCAGAAGTTGTGGCGAGGTTGTTTCAAATCACCCCCCCCCCCTTCCTATCAAAGCAACGAGTTCAAACCTGATGCATCCCTGCATCTGAGATGATGGCGTAAATAAAGTCGGCAGATGAGTAACAGACATGCATTTGAGTGGGTGGGATAGGGTACGCAAAGGGAGAAAACTTTTTTTTAACCCCTTAATGGAGCTGTCAACCAGCTGTTTCCGTAGACAAATGGAGGCACGCAGGATGGAGGTTTGGTTGGGTTAAGACAGACGAAAATTTATCCCTTGAAGGAATGCATATCACGCCAGAGTTTTAAACTATCTGAATCCATCTTGTGATGAGAAGGGACAGCGTTATAAACATTTAGGTCAAATCATATAAATGACATTATGCAATATTGCACAACCTCGAGAGATCCGTTAAAGCTTGAAGTATGTGTTGGGGATGAGTCTCGGCTACAAACACATCGAATTTTAGCTCAATATCTGTCACTCTGACTGAGGTATAGCAAATTATGTGCTGGTTAAGGTTAATTAGTTATGGTAGCCATCGTGAATTGGGTTGACTCAAAGAGTTAATCAGTTGTAGATGAACGTCCAATTAATAATTTCTACCAAATTTCATTAAAATTCATTCAGTGGTTCATGAGATATTTTGCTAACAAACAGAAACCAACACGCCTTTTTGTGGTAGGCGATAATGATGAACACTCGTGTCATTGAATCTGATTAACTGATAAATTCAATGCTCGCCTCTACTGAAAGGGAAACAGGAAATAATGCCAACAGTTGATTTTTATCTTCTGCTGATCACTCTGCTTGTTTAGCCAAAGGTAATAAAAGTTGTAAAACCACAGTGTGGCGAGCAGCAGTTAATATCCACTGTCCAAATCCATACGTCCGTTCCAATTTCCCCATGTCTTATCATTAAGCCAATCATTTGACGAGCAATTAAAATCCGGCTGTTGTAAACAACTTTTCATCCGGCTTGATGTGTGGCACATCCGAGTGGGAGCGACCGCAACCTCCGAACGCCGCTGAAATGCCAACAGTAGGTAATCATCCATCAGGAGAGAGTGCAGACTGGCAAACGTGACAGCTGATGAAATCCAAATCCATGCCCGGCAAAGTTTACGGCTTCACAAACCCACTTACAGCCACAGCATGCAAACATGGAGGCACACAGGCTGCATAACAACAAGACATTAATTCAGTTTAAATGAAAAACTAAATGCCCAAGGTAGCAACCCTTCTCCTTGTCTTAAAGGTCAAAAATGATGTCTGTCTCCAAAAACATGAAGTCCAAACAACAGTTTCCAGTGGACATTTCTGGCAGAAGGGTAGTGTTAACCCATTTTACTATTATCATTAATTACATGATTAAATGTTAAAGTTAAAGACCAATTCAGGGCTCCACATAGCTAATTAGGACACAAGTGTCCAGGTTTTCTCCCTACACACATGCGATACACAAATTTAATTGGTTGCATGACGTGAAGTCGTTTTACAAATCAAATTTGTGAGCCAAGAAATACCCTGTTGTGGCGATACGTTTAACAGAAAGAAGCATTTGGCTAATGCCTTTACACAGCGGTGGGAGCTGTTTTCAGTGACGGATTCACTGTTTGTGTGTGACTGTGGATTTCAATTTACACAGATGGTTAAAGGCCTCGTAGTCCTTGAAGGAATGCATGTCGCCCGCCGCCTTTCATGCAGAAAATGTTAACTAAGATCATCTCATGCTGAGAGATGAAGTTAGAGCCATGTTGGGTAAAATTTCAAAATTAACATTATGCTCCATCTCATGATATCTCAATGACTCTCAGCTACTACCACACCAGATTTTAGCTCAGTATTTTCAGTAAAATTTAATGGAGGTAAAGTCATTTAAAGTCTATTAGCTGTGGCAGCCATCTTGAATCAAGCTGACTCCACAAATTAATCAGTTGTAAAGCCATCCATCCATTATTTTACCCACTTTTCCGAGGGAGCCGGCGCCGACCTCCAGCAGTCACTGTGGAGGAGGCGAGGGACGTCCTGGACAGGTCGCAAGTCCATCAGAGGGACACAGAGACAAACGAGACAGACCACCATTTACGCTCTCACTCACTCCTGGGGCCAATTTTAGAGTTACCAATTGACCCAATATGCATGTTTTTGGTCAGTGGGAGAAAACGCACAAATGCACGGGGAGAACATGTAAACTCCACCCAGCTGGGGGGCGATCCTGCGCCTTCTTACTGTGAGACGACAGCTCCGACCACTGCACCTCCATAGATGTAGATAAAAAGCTAATAATTACTTCGAGAGTTTCATTTAAATCCTTCAAGTGGTTCATGAGATATTTTGCTAAAAGACAAACACGGCTACCTCCAACAGGTAATACCAAGATTTTAAGCACATTGGATTGTGTTAGGGACGATGCTCAGCTGCTACCACACCTCATTTTAGCTCAATATCTATAAAATTGGCTGAGATGAAGCCATTTTCCTCAGAAAGCTTTTCTGTGGTGGCCATCTTGAAACTGACTGATTCTAAAAGATAATCAGTTGTAGATGTACACCAAATGATTACTTCCTGAAAGTTTAATTTAAGTCTGTTCAGTGATTTATTTGTGAGACATTTTGGTAATGATACACACACACACACACACACTTTGGCGAGAATAATATTTACCTCACCTTCATCTTCATCTTCAGCAGTGAGTGATAAATAATGTGTTGTGAATGTATTGATGGATTATAGTTAAAGTTTATTTGTTTTAACGTTACATAAACTGCTCAAACTTCAGTAAGAAAAGTTCTCATTAACAGAAACAGTTTGACATTTGGGGAGAGATGTGCACCAATAGCTGGTAACTTCCTTTAGTTTTGTTGCTAAGCAACTGTTCCTTAACCAAGAGATATTCTGGGAATTTTCCCGGACCCCCAACAAACAAGACACAATGTTAATTATTAAGGCTGAAAGGGTTAATGGTTTTTGCTCTGGTCTGTGTGCATTTGTGTCTGTTAGCAAAATATCTCAGATCTCACTGGAAAGATTTTAATGAAACTTTCAGAAACTAACAATTAGATGTTCATTTTCAACTGATTAACTTTTGGAGTTAATCCAATTCTAGCCACTACAGGCAATCTACCTTAACTAAAGAAAAATGGCTCTAACTCTGTCAGTTTTACACATATTGACCTAAAATTTGGAATGGTAGAAGCTTAGACTGAATGCACAAGATCTTTGTTGAAAATTTTGCCATAACTTTTTGGAGTAAATTCTTTCTGCCTGTTAGCAAAATATCTCATGAACCACTGAATGCATTTTTAATGAAAGTAGTCATTGGCTGTAAATCCATCCATCCATTTTCTTCTGCTTACCCGGGGTCGGGTCGCGGGGGCAGCAGAGAGGGAGACCCAGACTTCCCTCTCCCCAGCCACTTGGGCCAGCTCCTCCGGGGGAATCCCAAGGTGTTCCCAGGCCAGCCGAGAAACATAGTCCCTCCATCGTGTCCTGGGTCTTCCTCTGGGCCTCCTCCCAGCGGGACGTCACCAGGGAGGCGTTCAGGAGGCATCCTCACCAGATGCCCGAGCCACTTCAGCTGGCTCCTCTCGACGTGGAGGAGCAGCGGCTCTACTCTGAGTCCCTCCCAGATGACCGAGCTTCTCACCCGATCTCTAAGGGAGAGCCCAGACACCCTGCGGAGGAAACTCATTTCAGCCGTAAATCCACAATTCATTTTTGGAGTCAACCCTTTTCAACATGGCTGCCACAGCTAAGCAACCTTAGCGAACACAAAAGTGCCTAAAACAGCCAATTATACAGATATTGGGCTAAAATTTGAGTCTCATCCCCATCACATACTTTGAAACCCTGGCAGGAAAGGAATAGTTTTATTCCTTCTTTCTTGCTTTCAGATTCTTTAAACGTCTATCAAATTGTTATTTCTTAGAACATTTCTTTACTCAAACAGGAAAGCAATGTGAAAATGTCAAAAACAATTGAATGACCTTAACGGTTTGGCTCCATGTGCTCTGAGGCCTGATGGCGTAATGAGCCTCACGTGACCAGCAGAACTTGGCAGATCCGCTGCAGCGCCGGGCAGCTTATGCACTAAATTATGAAACTCAAGAAATAAAAAGAAAATGTGTTTGAAGTTAACGAGGAACAAACCCGGTCTTTTACACATCATCCCACTCCTGCTTCAACAGATCAGTCCTCGACAGGCTAATAAACTCGTGTAAATGGAGCAGAAAGGCCTGAAAGGAGGGAGGGCTTCGAGTGCATCGGGAACACAATTCCATCGTTTGGGACTCCACTTTAATCCCTTCCTGAAACTGCCTTCCTTTCTCCTCTCAGACGAGCTGAGAGACGGTGATCTTTTCAAAGGTCATTTGAACCGTTTTGTTTTATCTCAGAGTTTCTTCACAAAGATGGCAAACACAACAGAGGAGCGCCCTGCCTCAGGCTTTGGATATTTCATAACAGGGAAAAAAAAAAAGCCTCAGCAGTAAAAATTTATATTTGCAATAACATTTTTCTTCCTTCGTTATGAAATTATGATGCACTAAATATGCCACCATTGATTTTTTTCCCCCTTCAACAAGCAATCAGCAGAAAGGAGGCTTGTAAACAACACTGTTGACAACTTTATAAATAATAATCTCAGGCACCTGGGTGTTTGAAGGAATTCATATACTCTGAGCTGAACTTGAATCGTTTTTTTACTCCACTGCCATGACTTGGCCTTTTTAGTTTTGTTATATTTCTGCCCTTTTTTTTTTTTCTTTGAGTGTAAACACCAACGAGCCGCAGAGGACGGCCAGGAAGCCGGCTCACTTAATAAAAACAAGTGAAAAATTGTTATGGACCGCAGCTGCTGCTGGCGCCCTACTGCGAGGCGTACCGCGTCTGTGCTTGACTATTTACCTGCTATTATGACAAACGGGGGATAATTATTACCCAGGGTGCACTGGGGACAGTGATCATTACTACAACTTCCCGCTCGTGCGGCAGTTAGCTGGTTGTCCTCCGTGTTGTTCACTAAACACCTGTGCCGGACGCCTCCGGCTCTGGCAGAGGAAGATGGGAAAATTAATATTTATAAAGAGGAACAGCTTTCGACTAATCACCGGAACAAAATGAGCTTCGTGCTTTAACAATGCAGCAGGCATAAAAACTTCACGGATCAAATAATCAAACATTAATAACGTTTGGATTATTCCATTCTCAAAAGGAAAAAGTTATTTTAATGCTGGTGACATTAATTAAAATGTTTTACATTTTATAAACAATTTAAAAAAATGTGACTAATTATATTTAAATATAAATAGACCAAATTACAGGGAAACGCTGTTATTCTGTTACACTGTTTAAATGTCACTGAGCAAAACAGTCACACTAATTAATCTCACTGGAAATGAGGTCATTTGTTGGTCATTCAAGTCGAATAAACTTCTGGCTTCATATGTTGGAGGGGTTTTGGTTTTTTTACATTAAAACAAAAAATTCATCAAACTTCCAGGCTTTTCTACACACATATAGATGTACCGCGAATAGTTTATTTTAATTTTTTTGTCCCATTATGGCATATGAGACACACCATATAGAGAAAATGGCTGTCTACGTGTGTCAGAACAGATCTGCTCTACAAAAAGGATGTCTCAAAATGAGAATCCTAATTGCATGATTTACTTTGTTGAATCAAGACTGAATCTAGCATCAGAGTAGGCAGGCCACTGATAGTTTAGTTTTTTAATTTTAAATTTGACCTCTGAGCAAAATATCCTTTTATTACTTGTTTTAATGCATATCAAAGATAGGTTTTTAAGCATAATTTTAACAAAATCCACAAGTACTTGTCCATCAAAAGCTAAATTTCGAGGCAGGCTTGTTAAGTTTTCTGCTCTGAAATCAACTTCCTGTCTCAGTTTGGTTTAAACTCCCCTCTTTAAAACAGCCTATAGTTAGTATTTTATGTATTCTGTGATTTATTTTACCTGCCTGTGTGTATTTGTTTTATTATGCTTGATTTATGTATTTTTTTTACTTTGTTTGTAACTTTATCTGTTTTTACCATTCGCTCACTGATTCAATTTGAAATAATTATTTTTAATCTTGACTGAATTATATTTTAAATAAAATGTCTTTTTGTTTTATGTGTTGAACTGAACTTGTGTTTGTAAAGTGCTACATAAATAAAGCTGATGACACTTTTTTTTTTTTAAAAAGTGAGATTCTGTATCAAATCTATTGTCGGACAAAACTGGTTTGGCCCAGTTTCTTTATTTTCAATGTTTTCGCTAAATTAACTCTTTTTTCACCCATCACATCTGGCTGTTTTGTGGACAACTGTTCAATGAAAAGTATTAAATAAAAACACCTGTAAGCCCATATAAATCAAGCCAGAAGCCATGAAAGAGACGTTTCCCTCCTAAATACAGAGCTAGTTGCCATAAAGACAGCTTTTTATTTACAGAATGATCAATCTTCAATTATCAGACCACAAACAAAGACTAAATACAAACTCTGACCACATATTGTTTATCTATTTTAAAACAAATATGCTTTTCTTTCATTTGTTAAAAAGCTGCGTTTTAGAAGTTTTCAGCCAGGCAACGAAAACACGCACTACATGTGGGGAAATGCAAATAAAGTTTTAGGTTTGACCAGCTAGTTATGCACTCAGGAAAATGAGATAAATAAATGATTTGTTACTATAACAGCAAGGGTGGAAGTGTGTGTATTAAGTTACTGCTTCTTAATATTTTTTCCCATCTAATGCTTTTCACAGCAAGTACTTCTAAGTACATGTCAAATAAAAATCAACACAAACAGCTGGACTCTGGATAGGACAGAAGACTGTTGTAATGTTGCATCCCGTCCTGCCGCCTCAGTGTCTGCTCAGGTGCTTTAAGTTTCGTTTTCATGATAATTCATTAAAAACACTGAGGAGGTTTTGGCAAGTTAGTATAAACTGACTTCACTACACTGAATACTTCCCAACTACACTAAACAATCCTACTCATTTTAAGAGTCCAGATGAGCACAGAGAGACATATTCAGTGAAGCCTTGCACAAACAACTATATGGTCTTTAAACACTCAGCACAAAAGGAGAAGATGCTAAACGTGTACATCACCGAGCCGAGGCTGAACCAGCCAGTCAGGTTTTTAGAGAAAGACCCCGTCTCTCCTTTCTCTCAAAACATCGGAGTAAAGCAGGTCAAAATGACAAGACGTCTGCAATTAACCTGCTGCTCTCCGTCCAGCGATATTTAAACCCCCAATGTGACCTGAACCACAAACCAACTTCCTCTACAAGTATGTTACTTCCAATCAAAAGCTCACTGGGAACCAGAGACATGTTTGAGTGTTTGCTTTGGACCATATGCTCCTCATCCTGACATGAAATTAATGTTTATGGCAGCCGTTTCTGCTCCCACAGAAGCAGTAAAACTGAAATATCTGTTAAAATTTGTTTACAGGAGATGATTTATTTTGATAGTGCTCAGCTCACTGTTAAAGATATTCAAATTTATGGCTGGGTCTTATGTTATGGAAGCTGAATGTGCAGACAGGCTGTCTTCTCCTTTCTCCCTGATTTTGGCTGCTAGTGCCACCAAGTGGTTGGCCACAGAGCCGAGAGGAACAACGCTGCAGCGTCTTCCTGCTCGGTCGGCTCAGTCTTTGTGCTGGACCGCTTCACCGTAAAAGAGAGTCGATATGCCTTTTTAAACGTTCAAGGCAGCTCAGCGGCTGCCATCAACAATTCATCTATATCACAGGCCGGGGATACAAGCGCGTGTGTGTCAGCTGGTTCAAAATTACTTTCAGGGTCGGTGATAGATGTGCTGCTGATTGTTGAGTAGCTGCTAGATTGAGGAGCAGTTCACCCACATCACCTGCACTCTTCCTCTCGTCTCGTGGGATGGAGAGGTGTCCAAGAGCTAAGAGTGATATACGAGGCGACCTGAGAGAGATGAGAAGGACCTGCCATTCCCTGTCAAGAGGGGACACTGTAAAGGCGAGGGGTTACACACATTCAGATGGCATTTCCAGTGGTTCGCTGGAGCCCAGGCCAAGAAACGCTCCTCATGAAAAATGACTCAATTTACACATTTGACCCCACATATTTTATAAATTTGACCTTGTTGCGACGTCTCGACCTTTTCACCTTCCGTACACGCACGCCGACTCACTCGTGTTCCCTCCCGCGTGCGCCTTCAGATTAGTAATGACCATATAGCATATTGCCAATCGTGAGTCTCCACAGGTAGGCTTTCTTCTGAAGCAGTGCTAATGGATCTGCCTCTCTCCAAAGGACAAGAAATTAATCTGGCACTAGTCACTGCCGTGGACGTCTTGCCAGGTATGAAACATCTGCTGAACCCCGATCTGTGCAGCTGAATTGATTAAATATTATCACTGGAAGTGCTTGTTTAACATTGCGGAAAATAGTCACCGTAAAAAGTAATTAGTGACAGTAATTTAGCTCGCCTCGCTGACAGGTTCGGCAGAAGTTGAAACATATCTGATGACTTGGAACTGTTGCAGTTTCAAATAAAACACTATTTTACACAAATTACTTTATTTTTTCTTAAAAAGCAAGACAGTATTTTTTCAAATTTCCACATTTGACCAGTGTTTGTTTACCTGGCCAGACATCTTCCAACAGCAAATAATTATACTCGTTATACACTTATTTTATAAAAAAAGTACACCTTGCTAGTACCAGGTTTCACCTTTTACTTTCAGCACTGCCTTAATCTGATGTGGCACGGATTCAATAAAATGCTGGAAACATTCTTTAAAGATTTTAGTCTATATTGACATGATAGCATCATCAGTTGTAGCAGATTTGTCAGCTGCACATCTGTGATGTGAATCTCCTGTTCCACCACCTCCCAAAGGTGCTCGATCAGATTGAGATCTGACCATGAAGGTCACTGGAGTTCAGTGAATCCAGACTCATTAAACCAAGCAACGTCTTATTGTCCAGATCTTGTCTGCAGACCTCGGCTGTAATTAGTAGTTATTAGAGCTACTGTTGCCTTTCCATCATCTTAAACCAGTCTGCCCATTCTCCTCTGACATCAACAAGGATTTTTTGTCCACACAACTGTCTTTTTTTGAACTACTGCTACTCTGTAAATCCTAGAGATGGTTGTAAGTGATGAGCAGTTTCTGAAATACTCAAACCAACAACCATGCCACGTTCAAAGTCACTAAAACCGCCTTTCTTCCTCATTCTGATGCCCGGTTTGAACTCCAGCAAGTTGTTTTTGCCAAATCTAGAAACCTAAAACCACTGAGTTGCTGCCATGCGATTGGCTGTTCAGCTTTTTGTAAGCTTGTAAATAGGTGCACCTAAAATGTGGTTGGTAAAAATAAATATTTAAAAGCCTTTTTACACACTTTGGTCTCTTACTACAGTGAGAATAATCATACTTAAGCAAAATATACAGTGACAATTGGGACAGAATCAACTTTCTTTTCCACATGAAGGCAATTCCATTAAATACAAACATGATGTTTTTAGTATTTTCCTATTTTTGATGTCATGTCTGCCAATTCTGCTATATGTATGGATTAAAATAAATGACATTCAGTTCACCAGTTCACATAAAACACAATGTCTGGATTCAAACGTCACAAAGAAAATTTTCAGGAGCAAAACTACCATCAGAACAGACTTTTAACATCTATGATCAGATATCCTAAATGTTTAAAACATCAGGATTAACGTGACAAAGAGGAAAATCTTGGCAACAAACTACATTTACAGCCGGTCTGTGTCTGAGCACAGAAATTAACTCAACAATAATCTGACACTGTAACATTCTAACAAAGAAAAGCACCTTAAAGAAACTCTTAGTTGAAACTTTACTGCTTATACCGATGACCTGGACAACAAAAGTCACTCTTTTTTTTTTCTTTTTTTCTTGTCTGTAATCAGATCATTCTTTCCTGATTAAATATGAGAAATAATGTTTAAAATGTATGATTAATAATAGATGAAATACAGAAATGTTACCTTTTATAGGAGAGTCCATAAGTTAAATTAAATCCTTTAAGTGCACCTAGTACTGTTGTGATCTAAAATTTTAAATATTTTAAAAAGTAGGTCATTTAAGCACTTGTCTGTGATTTTTCATGACAGATATCCAGAACTTTACTGAGTAACTAGAAGTCTACAGGTTAAACCTTTCACCTCATTTTCCATCAAATTCTTCACATTTGTTTGAGTTTTGTGTTAAAACGTAAAATTACTGGAACATTTTTCTATGGAGAAGATTTTTTTTTTTCTTGGCTACTTTTCCATTTCTCTCATGAATCTCATGTTTTTAAAAATGTTCTCTCGCTCCCAGACAAAAAAAAACAAAACAAAAACGAACGACAACGGGGAAAAGATTTAGAAAGTCAAAAATGGATAATGTGAACAAGTAAAAGCTGTAACTAAGAAAAAATAATGTAAGGAAACAACTGATTTTCAAAAAGGCAACAGCAGCCACACAATTACCAGAATATAAATGTAGATTCCTTGTAGGGAACAGTTTTCCTTCGCATCATATTTTGTTCTTGTCAATCAAAAAACCCAAGTTTAGGTTTTATAACACTTAAAATAGCAACACACTGCAGATCGGCTCAAGTTTATGAGTCCATTGTGTCGTTGTTCTAAGGTAGAAAACAACATACTAATTAAAAGTAAAGGGTGTTATTGTGGAAGGAACAGTCAGGTATAATCTTATCTAATTCAAGTCTTTACTCCAGAATTATGAGTTTAAAAAAGTGCTTTCCTTTAAAAAAAAATTAATGGTTTTCAAAGAGTAAGAAGTTTGCAAAAGAAAACTCAGTTTGACTGTCCTCAGGTAAAGATGGAAGTCAGCTCACAACAAGATGAACGCCACACATCTATGTTGTTTTGACACAAGGTAAAAATTAAAAATAAAATAAAAACTAGAAGCACTCAGAGGAAAAACCTCCACCAAGGCCACAGTGGGATTAAAACAATATTGTGATCCGGATCATAATCTGGATCAGCACCAAAATGTAACCCGTGGTTTTTTTGTAACAACCCCAACATTTCCTGAACATTTCCTCCAAATCTGTTCGTTAGTTTTTACCTGATCTTTGCTGACTGACGGACCAACGGACATGACCGGAAACAGAACGGTCACATGTAGGAGCAGAGACACGTTTTTAACAAACGGGGTTACTTGTGAGCTTGACCTTTGACCCCATGAACCTTGAAATCATCAGGCATCATCTTTGACCCATGAGGTGTCCAGCTGTGCAGTTTGACATTCCTACATTTCACTGTTGCAGAGTCAGAGCACTAAGTCAGCTGTGATGTTGACCTTTGACCCCGTCACCTTGAAATTAATCGTGATCACCCTTGGCCCATGACATGTCCAGCCCTGGAGTTTAACATTCCTGTTATACAGCTGCAGAGTTAGAGCACAGGCTGATCTGTGACCTTTGACCTTGAATTTTGACCAGATCACCACCAAATTTAATCACTTGTTCCATGTACCATGTCTGACATTTCCTTTAAATTTCATAAAAAATCCATTCATAACTTTTTGAGTAATCTTGTCCACAGACAGACAGACGTTACCGAAAACAGAACCTCCTTGGCGGAGGTAAAAAAATAGATACCAATATATTTATACAGGCATGCCAGAATCTAGAATAGGACAATACACAACTTACCCTAACATTTAACTACTTCTACTCAACACTTAACTAGTCCTACAAACCGTTCTTGTATCAAAATGTTCAGCTTGTTCAGGAGATTGGTGCTATGACTTTTGAATTTTGTAACTTTTCTACTTTTGAAAGCATTTAACTTTACAAAAACAAAATCTAAATTTAAATACACAGAGACCTCTTCCAATCCCTCAGAAATATTCCTCTCTTTAAAATCTACCTTAGACTTCTGCTAATACTCCTGCTGCTGCAGCTTACGCCAATTCTATTACTGCTAGTGCTAATTTTACTAATCAACATTCTGCAAAAATTAGCTAGCCTTTTGCTACTTTTAGCTAGCGTCTTGCTACTTTTTCTTTTTAGCATTTTGTTTCTTTAAATAAGAGTTTTGCTACCTTTCTTTATCTAGCACTTTGCTTCTTAACTGGTGTTTGCTTTATTTAGGTGATAACTCAGTTTCAGCTTCTTCAGAAAAATCATTCGGAACTTCAGAAAAATCATTCGGAACTTGATGTTTTTATTTCTGTATTTGTATATTTGATTTTGATGTTTTTATCTGTATTTGATTTAGTACCTGATTGTTGTTTTTGTGTTGTAAAGCACTTTGAATCGCCTTGTTGCTGAAAAGTCTTATATAAATAAATTTCACTTCACTTAACAATCACACTAATCTTCACGGTTTCTTTAGTTCTCTTTATTTATCCACTAGTATTTTTAATTTTTATCAACTGAACTGTTGTCGTCATAATACGCGTGCCACTGCAAAGTATTAAATTAAACAAAAAAATATTCTGAAGTACATCAAATGGTTTAGTTTGGAAAAACTTACTCCAGGAGTTTTCCATAGTTCATAGAAATTTGAAAATGCGGGTCTACGCTCAATGTAAACAAAACACTGAATCTGCCAAAAACCGCGTGGAAGCTGGAGTCACATTATTGCTCTACATTAGGCTGGCTGTAGTCTGTTAAGGTAAAATAAGTTTACCGTTTGACATATTTTCAGTCACTTCGGCTATTCCCGTAGGTAAACAAGCACACTTCTGCTGTTTCTGTAGGTAAACAAGCACACTTCATTATCTGGCCACAAAGTTTTCTCACAACTGATTAAAGAAAAATATTGCTCAGATTTGGTCTTATTTTGTGATTTTTACTTTTCTTCTTTTGGTCCAGTCTTTATGACTTTGATGAGCACCTTTAAAAAAAAAGTACATGACCTTTTAAATTAAGGCTTCTTCTAATTTAACCAAGTCCTAATCAAACCTAAGTATATGTAAAAGTTAATACATTTTACCCAAATAAGTGTGTGTGTGTGTGTGTGTGTGTGTGTGTGTGTGTGTGTGTGTGTGTGTGCAAGCTGACTTTAAATATCTGTTAATCAACACCATTAGCAGATTTTAATCACACATGATGTGGGATGAAGACACACTCTGGAGACTGCCACTAAGTAGGAGAGGAATTGTTTTACATATTTAACATATTAGTGACTGTTAAATGACTGAGACACATCATTATTAGAGGAAAAGGAGGCAGGCGTTCATACTGAGAAATCAAGGATGCAGCGTTGTTGTTGCACATTTATGCAAAACAAATCTGATCAGAAGCAACCTCCAGGCAATGACACAAAAGAAAATGTGTAGCAGGAAGAAGGCGAGCAAATATTTGATCAAAGTTAAGACGGATGTCTCTGCGTCAAGCTTTTTTTTTGTAATCTTCTGCCAAGTTTGCAGCCAGGAAACAACACCCACCAATCATTTGGATTGTAATGTTTGAAGAAAGAAGCACATTGTGTTCGGCCTGCAGTGGATGACAGATCTCATCCCTGTGAGCAGATGCAACAATGTGGGGTACATTTTGTGGGAAAAGTTGTGCTGGTGGGTACCGAGAACTACAGAGTCGTGGCTAAATAAAAATCCAACTTGGATCATTAGGTTTTACAATAGAAACATTATTAAAATGAGCCAAATTAGACTTTGTAATTCAAATTCACAACTCCAAACCCCAGAGAGATAATTTTATCATCTCCATATTCATTCACGGTGGTGTCAACAACACTGTTGTCCCCCCATGGATGTCATTAATGCCAACCCAAGGACTCAAACACAGCCCCTACAACTCCACGACTAGAAGGTTATAAACAGGGGCTGCGTTCACGCATCACTCAGGGGGGGTTATGTTTTCTAACATGTAAACAATCAGACCCAGCTAAATAATGATTTAACTGAAATATTTAATAAAACTCACAAAAGGAGTGAGTTCAAATGTAAAAACCGAATAAAAATGAAAGTAACATACCTTAAAGGAATACATATTTCCCACTGCCTTGCATGCCAAAGTTACAAACAAAGATCTGTTAGTGCTTGGAGTATGTGTTATAAATAACTCTTAGCTACTACCACATCAAATTTTACCTCTATCTGTAAAAATCCATTTTTCTAACAGACAAATGAAGACATAAAAGGATGGGAGATGCTTTTACTTGTTTCAGGCAAGAGGTAGTTTTAAAATATTTTGTGCAAAAGGTAATTTTTTTTCCAACATGAGGGGATAAAACTGACAGCTGCAAATACAACACAAGTTACTCTCATTAAACGGAATTCTTTCAACTTTTAAGTAAGGATTTATGTCATGTGAAAATGTCATATTTTCATTGTTACGAGGCTATACGTTTCTAAATTGTGCTTTCGGGTGAACAAATTGGCTTCTGAGCATCAACTAGAACTGGGCTGGGGAACCAGCATCTGGTCAGTTGATGGTAATTCTCAAAAAGTGCATTTTAAGGTCCGTTGAAGACCTTAGCTCAGAGTAAATAGGCTTTCTTTAAAAGTGAAGCAAATTACCTGTCAGTACCAGTCAAGGTAAAGTGTGAAGTGGTTGCTTTAAAGCTGCACTGGTTGGAGTTACCACACGGACATCTCAATCAATCAATCATCGCGCTCCAAATGGTGAAAGAAATCAAAGCCAAGAGGAAAAGGAGCTAAAACAGAGCACTTCTGACAGATGTTCAGGAGTTACAGCAGCAAGGCACAGAACAAGGAAAAAGTGTGTCTTCTGTTATTAAATTCTGCAGTTTTGCTTTTATAAAACAAAATGTTCTGTTAGCTTTTTCTGTAGCTGATGCAGATTTTTAGAAATCAGGGCAACACAACCAAATTTTTTTTTTTTTTTTAATCTGGCCAATAAGTAATGTTAATTTAATAACAAAATTAACAACACTTAAAATATATGTATACACACACAAGAGAATTCTTGCTTAAAATCTAAATTGTGGACTACAGTGAGCTGTTATAGCAGCTGCTGCTGCATCTTCCTTTTCCTTCATTTTCATTTTGTTTTTTTATTTTAAAAAGTGGGCAATATCAGCAGATTAACTGTCTACCTCAAATAGAGACGTATCAGTTCCCATTTTATGTCAATACCAATTTTTAATTTTTTAAAAACTACAATTCAGATTCCTCACTTTTCACGTTATATTTACAGTAAAATAAAATGTTACATTTCCTCCAAGATGGCATCAGGTTAGAGGGTTCTCTCAGCCAATAGCTACCTACAGGTTACTAGATTAGGGAGATTTGAAACCGTTGAAATCTTAAAATTAATTGGTCTTTATGCTGGTGTGGATTCTCTGTCGTTCAGTAATCCTAACAGAATCAAATGCAGCTGGACTTTTGATTTTTTTGCTTTGCGTCTAAAGAGCTTTCTTCATTCAAAAAGTACGCTGAACTTAGTGCTGCGTTTTAGTCACAAGTCCATTTGTACCAAATCTAGTCTTTTTGTCACTTTTTAGACTATCTGCATTTCCTTTGACTTCACACCCTACAGATATAAAAAAGAACACAAATTAGCTGCTTAGCTGTGGTGTTTAAGAACAGGAAACAAACCAAAAAAAAAAAAAATCACCTGCCAAACAATCAGTGCATCCCTACAAACTATTAGTTTCTGAAATTATCAGCTGCATGAAAGAATTGTGTTAATGACTTTTCTAGTAAATAACAGAGCAGAATAACGCAGTAATAGTTTCAAGACAAATGTTAAAATTGCTCATTTATAAAAGCAGCAATTAAATAGCAAAATATACTTTTAAAAAGACATTCAGAGCAACCAGAAATAACTATTGTTTTTTCTTTCATGTAAGTAAATGTGGCCAAACAAATGCAATTAGAAAGGGCGCTTTTGACAAAGCAATTCTGTAATTTTAAAAGAAAAAACAAAAACATGAATCTTTGATTTGTTTTTACTTTAGAATTTTCACTTTAAAACTAACAAAAATACATTTTCTAAAACTCTCAACTACAGGAATGGACTCAAACACAGGCTGATTATATCTCACACCAAAGCTTGGATTTTTTTTTACCTCTCATACACAACTTGATTAAAACGGCCTCTTTAATCCCCCGCTTTCAGGCTGCACGACCTGCCACCAACACCACGCTTCTCTCGCTGTTCCCTCGTTATCACAAGCAGCTCGCCTCTTCCAAATGCCCTTCATCCATATGTGTGTTTTGGTTTGTTTTGTTGTTGTTGTTGTTTTTACACCACCTGCTTTAAAATGCCAAACCATGTATCTCACCACAACTTTAGCAACAGCACTTAACCGTCAGTCACAGCTGAGAGGATTGATTGAGGAAAGAAATGTTGAACTTTTTGCATCAAAACATGAAATCTGTTCTAATATCTGAAATAAAAACCCGGGAAAGCAAACAGTAATGATCCAAATGTAGTTAAAAGAGTAAAATACATTTGGTAAAGGCGGGGTTTTATTCTCAAATTAAGACAAAATAATTTTCCTAAATTTTGGAGGTAATTTTAATTTATTGTTGGAAGTGTGGGTTCATTTGACTGTTAGCAAAATATCTCATGAACCACTGGATGGATTTTAATGAAACGCTCAGAAAGTAATTATCAGATGTAAATCTACAACTCCTTAATTCTTCACTAACTCCATTAACTTTCAGCTTTCAGCACAAGGCGAGTTTGGTTTCAGACTGACATGAAAAGCAGCGGGAGATATGCATTTCTTCAAAAAATGCTAGGCCTTTAATCTCTTATCATTTTTAAGTCAACAGTTGCTTCATTGATCAATAATGTTGATGCAGCC
Source organism: Kryptolebias marmoratus (assembly GCF_001649575.2). Lineage (NCBI taxonomy): Eukaryota > Metazoa > Chordata > Actinopteri > Cyprinodontiformes > Rivulidae > Kryptolebias > Kryptolebias marmoratus. Next base: position 16,660,395 of record NC_051447.1, on the reverse strand, counting down.
ACACGCATAAATAAACTTTGCAGGCGTGTCTTGTTTTGAGGAGATCTCAAGTCTTCAGACTGTCCTTCCTGGTCCAGATGTCCCTTCATACTGGACTTCATTAATGAAAGCTTGTTGTGTTTTTGCACTTCTCATAGAGACCAGTACTGATGAGAGGTCCAGAAGTTCTTCAGCAGCAATGGGAGACAAACTGCTGCGGATTTAAAAAAACAAGACCAAGGTCTTTGGCATCTACCAACAAGTATAACTGTATAAAAATCCATCCATCATCTGATGCTTGTTCCAGAGTCGGCGGCAGCAGCTTGAGCGAGGAAACCCAGATATCTCTTTGCACAGCCACCTCTTCCAGGAGGACTCCAAGGTCTTCCCAGGCCAGCTGGGAGACATAGTATCTCCAGCATGTCCTGGGTCTTCCCCAAAGTCTCCTCCTAGTTGGACAAACCTTGGGCGTCTCCGACCGGGCTCCATGAGCTGAGGCCCGATCACCAGGCGCTTGTTGATAAGCCCCTCCCTATGGCAAGGCTGCAAGGTGGGGCCCCGGTAATCAATGTCCAGGCAATTAAGCTACAAGGCAGCGGGAGGGGCTCGTCAGCGGGCGCCTGGTGATCTGGTTTCTACCCACAGGGCCCGGTTGGACCCGGTCAGGCCCTGCCGTCTTCAGGGTTTAACCCTCCCGTGGCCTTCAGGTCAAACTGACCCAAAGTTACGAGGGCTTCAGGAGGGTCAGGAATGTTGGCTCAATTGTTTGCCTGTTAGAAGAAAAGTCAAACCCCACATTTTGTTTTCAGTCAAATAAAAAGAAATTTCAAATGTTGGATGCAATTTTTGGACAGATTTTTTTTAAAAACGTGGTAATCCAAGGCACCATCAGTAATCTAAAGCTAGAAATGGCAAAAAAATTACTAAAGAAAAAGTGAACTAAGTTTTTATTTGATTCCTCAAAATTTAGACATGATAACCACTTGATTTACTGCAGAAGGTAAATCAATTCACCACAAATATGTTCTGCAATTTAAGGCAAGCTCATTTTTAGCTTTTCCCTGAATTTCATTTCCGTTCAGAAAGAGTTTACTTTCTGTTTTGTCCTTTTGTAAAATAATTTAATAGAAAGTTTGAGAAATGAAATTTATTCATGGATTTATTCTAAAAAATGTATTCCTGTTCTAAACTTAAGAGAAATATTGACACCAAACAAAATCATCATGTAAGAGGATTAACCTGGTTCCAGCTTATCTCTAATGTCACAGAAAATCCAACACATTTGAGCTTTAACTTGGAATTTCAATTGAACACTTTTAGTTTCAGATGATTGTTTCAAGCATTTATTTTCCTTGATGATTTTTTAAATACTTTGTAAAATGTGTGCCAAAACAGTTGAAATTAAAGTAATATTTCCAGAAGAAATGCATATTTCCCGCTACCTTTTCACACAAGCTGTTAAAGCTTAATGTATGTGTTGAGGATGACTCTCAGCTACTACCACACCAAATTTAAGCTCAATACCTGTAAAACTGACTGAGGTACAGGAATTTTTGTGTTTACCAAAAGATTTCCTTTAAATTGTGCTAATATAAGTTTATAACAAACACGATGTCTGCATTTCAAAGTAAACTTCAGGATTTACCATTTCTCTGGTTTTATTCGGTCTCAAAACACGATCAAGGGAAACAAAAATCCCTTTTCACTTAAATCTTCCATCCCCTGCCTGAGGCACATCATGAAGTCCAACTTCCTCCACTAACACAGTTATCATTTCAAAAACAAACATTTGGAAGTCCACAGAACAAACAGCAGCAACAAACCCAGGATTCTTTCATGTTTACAGAAAAGTGTGACATTAATGAAGGAAAAACACTAATAGGACTCTTTGAATATTATTGAATATCAGGGCAGCATTGAGGAGGGTGTGGGTCTACTTTTAAGACAACATACAAATTAAAATACTGATTATGTGCACATTAATTTCAAGGCTACCGGTCACACGGAGCAGAGCTGCTCTTAGCTTTAATATAAGATCTAAAGCCTGAAGCACAGAAGAACTACAGACCTACCATCTGAAATTATGAGGAAGTCTGCTCTGTTATAGATTACTTTTTAAAATAGCCATTGCTGCACAGTCGATCTGAACTGCTTCTTTATTTAACCGCAAAAATAAAGTATTTTTTCATGGGCGCAAATTATTTCAAAATGTCACAGTTAGGAGACAGAAGAATGGTCAAAACGCAGAATAGCCAAAACACAAAATAAGCCAAAATAAAATTAAAAAAGAGGCACTTCAACAATCTTTTACAAACCAGTATGAACACAGAGCAAAGGAAGTAGCAACTGCAGAGTTTTTTAATTAAAAAAAAAATCTTTCTAAAATCTGACACAAAAATGCAGACTTACTACCTGACTATTAAAGTAGGTTGTTTGATAGAATTTACATCCATAAACAGATTAACCTCCAGATGAAGGTGAAAAAAACAGAATAATTACAAAATTACACAGACTAGAGTCATTTAATAAAACTAGAAGTACTATATTGACCTTAAAACTGTAAAAAAAAATTAAGCAAACTAATCAGAAACCCAACAAAACTATGAGGCAACCGTTAGTCAACAAAGGCTTCAACAAATTAAAACTCTTTCCAGTAATGTGTGTTTTGCACCTCATTGGAAATAAGTAAAATAAGGTGTCTGAAAAACATCCATTCATTAAAAATAATCCTTGGGGTCCTCTAAACCTCAGGGCCCTGGGCTAACTGTAGGTCCTATTGTCTGACTGCGATGAGTAATGTGGCAAACAAATGTGAGTAAACCCAGTATTTAGGGAAGGTGAGTCTTTAATCTAAATATAGATATCTGGCTTGCTTATTAAAGTAATTTTTATAGGAAAAAACATCTCTCATTTACTGGGTCTCCAACAAAGAAAAGTCTCTCTGACAGATGTGTGACTCTGATCCAGGGGCGTTAATCTGTGAACGACTTTGTCGGCATCACTGGCTGCCTATTCACATTACTGTTTATCACTGTGTTTCAGAAACACAGAGGAAAGAAGGAAAAGGGAGATGGTTGTGAGAGGGAAGGACAGAGAGCAGCATAAGAAAAGGGGAAACTAGGCTTTGAAGAAGATGGGAATTAGTCATTTCAACGGAGGGGAAGAGGTATGAATATTCCAATTTTGCCGCGCTCATTAGAGACGGCTGCCTCTTCCTTTGGGGGCAAAGCGCCGCTTGTGTTTGTTTCCAGCCTGATTATTTGCATGATGTATTCCACAGCTTTATATTCAGTGATGGGAGAAAGATGACGTTCTGGCAGGCTGACAATGAGGCCTAAGGGGTAGAGGCAGGCACAGTCAGCTTTATTCAGCGCAAAGATCAAAGGCCATGCTTCTTTACCCCAAATTAGTCACCATTTCACAGTGACTAGAGCTCCCTTCAAAACAACATTGCAAAGCTCCCAAACAAGGCTCTTTTCTGAGGGGACGGCAGACCGAGGGGGGAATCACTAATCAAGTGTGTTCAGGCAGGAGACAGAAGAGCTTGTAGAAGTCATTTTGGATTACTGCAGGAAGTTGCATCATTTTTTTGGTTCCTGAAGAAGAACTGAAGCAGACAGCGCACACATGCTGCTGCTGGAGGAGCTACAGGTGGGTTCAAATAAGGCTGTTCAGACCTGGCGTTAAACATCCACCTCAGGTGGTCGGTTCTGACTGAGGGCGTTCACACCTGGCAGATGCTGAGGGGTTTTTATTTATTTATTTATTTTTTTATCCACAGCTCCACCATTGTTATGTCTACATCAGTGTATTCTAATGTTTGGTATCAATCTTTCCTAACAAGAATGAAAAATTTTGTATGCCAAAGCCTGTAGAAGCTAACTGATAAACAATAGATTTCCATTTTATTAAAGATGCGGACAATGCATCTTTAATAAAATAAAACGTTTTTTAGCAGCAAGGCGATCCAAAGTGCTTTACAACACAAACAACAACAGAATCAAATACATAAATACAAAAAAAGGTCAGGTAAATTTTAGATAATAGTAAGATTGGTGAATAAACCTTCCTCTAAGAGGAGGCATTTGAAATACAGCAAAATCAAATATAGATAACTATAACAGAGTAATGAGTAGTTTTAGCTAACCAATCAGTATAAAAGGTATCCCAGTCAACTATTGATTTGCTGGCTCAGTCCCTGGTTATGCTTTTTAAAAATAATAAAGCCTCTAAAAACTACCAATGCAAAAAAATAAACTACAAACCAAAACTAAATGAAAGCAGGTACTTCACACACATAATGAAGTAAAATCTGTATAGGCTGGTGGTCAATATGGTCATATTATTATTTGTTTATATACAGGCATAACTGACGACTGATGGTGATTCAGCTTATTGAAGGCCATCCCATATCATAGGAGCATATTTTAAGCACAACCCCTTTTTCCTTCAAATTAAGGCTGAACGTGTAGTGAAAGGAGTACTAGGAAATGAGCTTCAGCCTTAAAACCATTCAACACTATGTGAGTTTCTGTATGATAAAGGAAAAGCACTATATAGCCTGTGTGAATCCATTAATGTGGCTCATAGTGTAAAAGTGCTTTGAGTGGTCACTAAGAGTAGAAAAGAGCTGCATAAATATTAATAACTTTCCCACAAACCTAACACAAGCTCTTCAGCCAACTGAGAGACCTGCATCTAAACTAAAAACCTCCTTTTTCCACTAATGGCTAATAAAATGCGCAGTAATTGTATTGACTGTGACAATAATGACAACAATGGCGATAATGGCCGCTGTGGCAGCACTGAGCTGCATGGAAGAAATGGAAAAGTTGATTAAACGGATCATTTCAAGGCGGCAAACTTCAATGAATGTTTGAACGGATTTCTGGCGTTTAAACATTTATGAACATTTATAAGAACAAAGGGATAAATTTAACCAGCTGAGATTAAAAGAAATAGCAACATTTGTGTTGATGAAAGACGCCGAATTGGTTTAAAATTATCAATTAAACAGCAGGTTTTATTGTAATTTAAATGTGCAAATATAAACAAATCAGTCATTTATGAATAAGAGGTTTCACTCTGTAACCTGCTACTCATTTCAAACTGCATCATACCAGCATGTGTTTATAAAGCTCTGTCATATCTATACTTTAATATATATATATATATATATATATGATGGTTTATTATAGCTACATTTGAAATATTTAAATTTTCTTTATGTCTGTATTTATGTAGTTTTAGAATTTTAATTTGCATCAATATTAAATCTTCATGATCGTATTCCACTGTCACAACCTTTCGCTCATATTTTAGATATTGTTAGATTGTTAGATTCCTAATTGTTGTTTAGTTCAGTTTTAACTTTATCGTGATTTTAGTTTAGTTATCTTAGTAATTCTTATGTTGGCTGTTTAGCGGGCCTTTTGGTACTTTTAGTCATGCTGTACCTTTAGCTTAGCATTGTCATGTTTCAGTTTATGTTAGCTTATTTAGCCTTCCTGTTCATTTAGTTTAGTTTATCTTAGCTCATATTTTGACTGTTTTAGCTCATGTTTAGATATGTTTAGTTTAATGATTTCATTTAGATTATACATGATTGATATGTTTCTATGATGTACCTCTGTATTTGATTACGTAACTGATTGTTGTTTCTGTTTATGTTAGCACTTTGAATCGCCTTGTTGAGGAAAAGTGCGATATAAATAAATTTCACTTCACTTCACTTTGTTGCAATGTTCCTAAAGTTTTGATTTAATCATCATTTCTACAATTTTTCAAAAAGGGTTAAACATGAGTTTGAAAACACTTCATAAAGCATTTATAAAACAGTTACATTTCAAGATCAACTGGTGTACTTTAAATCATTTAGATAAATGTAATTCTTTTGCAACTTACGCTTTTACTTTTTAACTAAAACTAATTTTGTGTCTACAAACACTCAGTGCTCAGGATATTTAAAAACTAAATTCTGAAGAACACAGGTAAACCGTGCAGAGAGTACAGATAAAAGTTGGCTCACTAACCCAATAAATAACTATTAGTTATTTTTATAAGTAGTAGTATTAACTACTAATGGTACCACATGTCTTAAACTTCAAACAAACTGTCTAAAAATTAAATGTCTTTACAGAAACAAGTTGGAGGATTTTTTCAGTTTGGGTACATGATAACTCAGAGCTGAAACATGTCAATAAAGTTAGAAAATATGTAACACTATATTTGTAATGAACTAGTTATTAATAAGTTTTTGAACCCAAGCTATTCAAGTTCCTTAAAGGGAGTACTTCGACTGAATAAGAGTTTAGGATTCTTGTGAAGATGTTATATATTCAAACATTTTATCTTGAAAGGTGGTAACCCTGAATAATTAATGTAAAGGAATGCTGCATTCTCCAGCTGCTTCTTTATTAAATTAAAATAAAAGGATGTTAATTATCATTTAAACTACAGTATAAATAAACAATGGTTGCAACGCTTGTTTTAAGGCTTCATTTCCTAAAGTCTGCACTGGCGTCACGCAGACAGCTCTGCATCATTGGCTACACATTCAAGTCTGGTCAACAGAAAAACTTTGAAAAATGCCCTTCCTTCTTTGGCACAGCTCATGCCGATGTTTGCGGTACCCTGCTGGCACTTCTAAAGAACACCTGATTCAAAAATACCCAGGAGCCATTTCCACCAACATTTCATCAACTCCACTGGATGCCTTTAATGCACTGCATAATGAAACTGCGGCAATGAGAGCGGAATAGCTTTAATTTGAGATAAATACAAAGGAGAAATCAGTCAGCGCGTTGTGTCATAGTGAAGCAGATTGTGCCTGATTGGGCTTCACACATGAGTGCGAAGCTTTCACAGCGTGGTATCCACCTGCCCTTGCTTTCTCCACTCTCCCACTCTCTTTCCTGCCGTTTCGCTCTCCTTTCTGAGGCAGGCCCTTTCTCAGCTTCACAGGAGAGCCTGCAGTCACATTAGCTCTCAGCGCTGACATGCAACCCTCTCAGCTATCTATAGATTTTAGCAGATACAGAAAGTAACTATTTGTCTCAGTTTCTGCGAGGGAGGCAAGCATTTATTTCTGTTCATACTGCTTCTGTAAATACGCTTTTGACAGGTGCGCATGACAACAATTGGGTATGGTGTCGTTTCACTTGATAGCGCTTTTTAAGTGACAGGTTGGGAATCAGGGGAGACGGAGAGAACAAGAAGCAGCTCAAGTTTAGAGTAGAAGAAGGCATCAGGTAAGAGTTGAGGTACAAATGAAAAGAGGAAAAAAGTCAAAAGGCGGTGAAAATAAACCAAAAAACATTTAAAGTGTAATGCAGAAAAGCTGGAGAAAACAATGAGAAGCTGTTAGTGATTGCCTTTTCACCAACTGCAATAAACTCTGATCTACAGATATACAGGACAGGAAGCAGACTTCACTGAGGAAATGTTGGGTTTTAATCATGGTTCAGGCTCGGTCTCAGTGAGTATCAGAGACAAATGATGCAAGAAGTCACTTAGAATTAGTCATTAATTAATTAATTAATTAATCTGTGTCCACTGGCTTAAAAAGAAAATCGTCATAGGAAAGGCCTGGCATATCGAGTTTTAGACCAAGACTATCTTATGTTGAGAAATGACAGTTTTGGTTAAATCTTAAAATTACCATTTTGCAACCTCTCTCGATATGCTTGATAGACCTTGTCAGCGCTCATGTGTTCAGGAGGACTCTCAGCTACTACCACATTGAAGTTTAGCACAATATCCGTAAAAATGACTGAGTTAGGATTATTTCTTGAGAGTTTTATGAAATACCTCATTTGGGTTTTTGCTAAAAAAAAATAGACAAAACTGACTCCAACAGTCCATGACAAAAGGTTTAAGCAAAAATCTCAATCAGTCAGTCAGCTCTCTGAGTATGTTTGAGCGTACTAACCACACCAAATTTTAGCTCAGTATTTGTAAAAGTGACTGTTATAGCCGTTATTGTGTTTGCTAAGGTTGATTAGCTGTGGTGGCCATTTTGAATCAGGTAGACTTTAAAATCTAATCAATTATAGATTTATATTTAATGATTACTCTCTAAAAGTTTCATTAAAAACTGTCTTGTGGTTCATTAGATATTTTGCTAACCTGACAGACACAAATACAGGCAAAAACATTGTCACCCATCTTTTGCCTGCTGAACGGTGACAACTATTTTAAAAAGGTACACATATCAAGCAAGCCTGTTCATTAAATATCAAGAATTAAAATAAATGACCACTTTTATCCAAACGATGTGTCGTAAGATTGTTTTTTCCCTTTAGGGTGACAAATGCATCAATGATTCAGCAAAATAAAAGTCGTATCTTATTTTAGCACTTGCTAATTTGCATATTTGTTAGGATACAGAACAAAAAATTGCTTAATGGGAAAAAAATGATACGTTTTTGCTAGATAAGCCTTTACAGACAGTACATGTCAGCAGCAAGGCTTCTCATTTTATCCCACTAGGCTGCAACTGTAGGTTTGGCTACTTAAAAACCAAACTGTGACTGACTGGAAACAAGAGAAAATTATCTGGGACCAAACTGAGGCATGATTGAGACACGTTAGGACACTGAGTTAACTGAGACGGTAAATTTGCACAAATGTCAAAAAAGTACAATTTACAGTTACAAACCGTTTGAGGTTACGTATGTTGCAAACATGTCACAAGTACCAACTAGATTTCAAGTGAAAACTTGCATATTTCTGACAATTACGTCAAATTAATCTCCAACAGTTGCAGCTCGGTGAGATACAGGATTTACTGAGTGCAGGAGTTCCTCAAAGATGTGTACTCAGTCCTTCGCTCCTTACTCTGCTGGCACGGAACTACACATGCCAAATAAGGCTCATTATGTTTGCTAATTATACATGTAGAGGGACTCACCAGTAACGAGATGCACCTTTCAAAGATGAAAAAATAAGCTGGTGTGAAAACAATCAGTCTCCCAATGTCAAGGAAACTAAAGAGCCGAGTGTGGACTCGAGAAAAAAAGGCTGATAATGTTTTGATCATGTCATTAAGTTCCTCCAGCAGATGAAGATGAGCAAAAACTCTAGGAAAGATGGAACACTGAAGTTTGAGGCAGCAAGTGTACAACCAAACAGACTGGATTAGAAAAGTTTGGTAAGCTGCTGTGAAAGCAAAGACCCCCAAAAAGGTTACAGTAAACAGCACTTAATGTCCGGTTTGGCTGAAGCTGTTCCCGACAATGATGTACATTAAGAGTATCTGACATGCAGCTGTCAGCCAGACTCTTCATTATCCCACACTGAAGACACACACACGCACACATCCTGATGAGCTCACCTGATCAAAGCGGCTCATTCATCGCTCTCCCTCATGAACTCTGTCACTTACACTCCTGGGAATCCGAAAGGGACGTGCACCTGCGGCTATAGATGGCCTCACTAAACAGGCTATTAGGATGCATTCAGGGATGACAGGGTTGACTTGTGATGCCTCTATAATCACAAAGGCTGCACTCAAACTGCTTAAGATAACTGCACCTACAGTGTTTGCAAATTCTAAAGTACTGTGGGGATGGGATTTCTAACTTAAACTTTAAGGATTATTCGAACATTTGGAACAAAATCTCTACAGCTAAATTGATGCTGGCTCAGTTTCAGACTGACTGTTTCCATAAATCATCTTCTCATCAACTGAGAGGTGCAGTGATGAGTTCAGCGAGATGCCGAACCTGCAGAGAATGATGTGAACGACAGCAACATCTGGATCAAGGAGGCCTCTGCAGAGTCTAACTAAGCCGGGCAGACGACATGCCTAACAACTCTGAAGAGTTACAGCCATGAAACTGCATAACCCTCTCAGTATTGAATCCAAAATTGAATTTTCTGCTTCATCGCATGTTGCTTTGTGAGATAGAGACGGGGCGCGCATGGAGGGGAAGGGAGGAGCGTTCTTTGAATCTTTTAACCTTTACGGCTTGTTGCAGTATCAAGCCCTGCGGACAAGATCGGATCCTGACACGTTTGTCAAGGGATGACAAATTAGCTGTCCTTCCAGATGCCTGATTGCCTGACCTTTCTTCACTAAGTGGTGGTAGTGGTGAAGGGGCCTGACAGCCTTAAATGGTGCCTGTGTCAATGAGGGCCTGCATAGGAAATGCACGGTTTACCCTGTTAGCCTTTACAATGGTGGGAATTTAAGAGTTCAAGAGATTTTTTTGAGCAAAAGTTACATTTTTAACTTGTTTTTAAAATTACTGTAATGACTGTTGATTCTGTTCAGTATTGCAACTTTAATAATGTGGTAGAACAAAATGCAAGGTTCACAAAGTTTGGGTCAAGACCCCACTGAGGGTCGAGCAACAAGCGAGGGGTTTCAAGACAATTTCTAGAAATCAAATAAAACTTAAAAATTACTGATAGCACTTTTTTTTGCCTAAATCTGTTATAACACAAAAAATACCAGCCATAAGTGGATATAAAAATGCTTCAATAGTTGTTAAAGGTGTTTGTGCTGTCATTTGGTTTGATTTTTTGATGACAAGAGTAATTTTTTTTGGCATACACTAAAAGAAGTTGAATGGGACATTATGATGATTTATTCTTTTTGATCATTTTTTTTACTAATTAAACATGATTACAGTCTGCAGATTCTGATGAAAATCTGTGCATAATGGTGGGCAGTGTCTGTCTGCTTCTGTTGTTCAAAAGTGAAGCCAAAATATTGCTTTTACAGGAGCTGCCATGTTGTATTTTTGGAGCCAGAGTCTGTGGATGTGGGGCTGAAAGAAATTCAATTTATTCATTCAAAACAACAAGATAATTCAAAATGAGTGGCTCTTGTCACTTGAAGACCTCACATTATCAGTGATGAAGTTTTCTTTATGCATCTTTTTCAGCTTGAATCGGCTGCCAGCAGACTGTTCTGACTTCTGATGAATACATCTTATTTTAAAATAATTTCTAATTATCACAACAAGTCTCAAGTCAAAATAAAAAACAATAATTTTGAGAAAACAAGCTCCAGATTGAGATAAGATAAATGATATATTGAGCTCACATCAGGGACTTTCTAAACATGTTCTTTCAGTTTTTGTTCAAGTCAGAGTTCATAAACAAGCTAATTTTAAACTGCATCAGTTTTGAATAAGCTACCTGCATTGTTGCTTTAATTTTGGAAACAAAGAAAGCTTAATAGTTTACTCTGTGTTGCAATTAATTTATGATTCATTTAAAAAAAAACTATACATATTTTCCAAAATAACACTGACATTTATCTTCGACAGGTAACACACTGACAACTCAAAATCTCACACAGCACCACTTAAAAAGAAGCAATTTTTTTTAAAGAGTTGAAACAAACTAAAATTTGAACCATAGGGTGTCATCTGTAGATAGATAAGATGAACAAAGATGTTAGGCTTAAATTATTTTAGTTTAGTTTGTTAAAAAATTTAAAATAAACAACAAATATCCCGAAGTGGAACCACCAACATTTGGGAAGTTGCTCAAATCACCACAAAAGTCCTACAGCGTCTAGACCAGAGGTGGCCAATCCTGGTCCTCTTTGGGCCACCATCCTGCACGTTTTCCTTGTTTCTCTGCTCCAACACACCTGATTCATGGTTAAATTCCCTCTTCATGTTCTGCAGAAGCCTGTTAATCACCCATTAATTTAAAACAGCTGTGTCGGAGCAGAGAAACAAGTAAAACAGGCAGGATGGTGGCCCTCCAGGACCAGGATTGGCCACCCCTGGTCTAGACTAATAGATATCATGCATGAAGTCATCAAAGCTCTCATTGGGTTGCATTATAATGTTCTGCAGATAAAATAATAAATTATAAATCTGGATTTGGTTTTAGATGTGAAGAGATGGAAACTCCACATTTGTTCATACTTTTACCAGCACTTAGTTCCCATATCAGGTTCACTTCAGATCATAGGTGCAGAAAATCTGTAAGAGATGCATCCATTTGCTTATTTTAATAGCATAGAATGGGGGGGCGCAAATCTCCATATCAGTGCTTGAGAGAAGATGTACAGCTGGAGCGGAGGTGTCTGATGGAGGAAGAGTGAGATGTTAGACTACATAATGAAGTCGCTTTAACAGTATTATGTCTCAGATTTATATAAAGGGTTCATGTAGGGAATTCAATTAAATGTGATGAGGAAATATGAGAAATTGTTGTCCCCAGGTTGGCAGGCACCAAAACAACCACCTGTAAAAATAACTAAGCTAGCTGTTCAGGTTTCAGCTCCGAGCAGAACCACATGAATATTTCTTTATTTTACAGTCAACTAAATAAATATTATAAAGTAAAAGACACATTATACAAGGAATTAAATGTTTAGGAGAATGACAAACTGCTGCGGTCTCTGCTGGCTGAAAAGACCTGTTAATCTGTGCAATTAGCTTAGCTTAAACGCAGCTAACGGGGAAGGACTGAGCATGGCAGGGATTCTGGGTTATGCGTAAATTAAATGAGTATTAATTATGTACATGAAAGGTAAATTATGTCCAAAAGTTTTAAATGTTTAAAAATGAGCAAAACAACTTCCTGGCGACAAAAAACACAAAAAGAGTTAAACCATAGACACCAAACGGAACAATAATGGCATATAAAGATATCCAGCTTTTTGAATTTATGAATATGTTAAAAAAAAAAAAGGTCAGTGCCGTCCAGGTCAGGTCAGGGTGAGTGTTACAAGAATATGCTACAACTCTGAACAGATTTAAAACCCTAGAATTTATAAATAACTTGCGATGCTTAAATGTTTCACTTGACATTACTTCTTTTGTTCATTCTTTGTTTTTTTGGGTGGAGGATTCAAACACAAACTGTTTTGTCTTTGACCTCGAAACGCTCAGGGTCTCAGCAGAAGCGAAGCAAACCAAATTAAATGCAAAAGCAGGAAAACCAGTGTAGTCCACAGCAGACAGAACAAGAACCAGAACTAATGCCACAGGAACAGGTGAGTGGTTGAAGTTAAACTGACCAGGAAACGTGTTATTAAATAAAGGTAATAAATGTCGAGCTTTCCTTAAAGGATGAGCATACCACCTGCTGTCACGCCACCCCTTTGTCTGCCCTTCTTTTAAAAAAAAAGCGACAGTTAAATTCTAAGCAGCTCTTTCCGAACTCAGCTTCACCAAAGTGCATCTTCTTCAGCCTAACACAGTTGGAGGATGGCGTCTCCTTTGAGAAGAAGGCATTAGGCTATCCTCTCAGGGAACAGTGAGGGAAGTAAATCACTTTTAATTAGAATAAACCTGGAGATTAGATCTGGCCTTTTGCTTCCAGACATTTGCATAACTCCTCTAAATTCATTCCAGGCGCTGCCGGCTGATAAGTGGGATTAAGCAATGAGAGAAGAATAGAGACCAAAGTGTTCAACAGGTGAGTTCAATTTACTGAAATGCAATTCTTGACTTTATTGTAGGATGGACTGAATGTAAGTTTTGTTTTTAATTTTTTTGAAGTTTAACGTGAAAACATGCAAACTAGCAATTATATAAATGTGCAAGTTTATGAACAAAATAAAAGCACATCCCAGCCTGTGTGATTATGCGTATGTATTACAGTAAAATTATTTTTTTCTACAATCTTAAAGCTTTTTTTGCTCGTATCTGAAGCAACAAACAGGACTTGGTGCATTACCACTGCAAAAGGTAAAAGACGATAATATTTTTGCCCGTATCTGCGTGCTCGTTTGTCTGTAGTGTTAGCAAAATATCTCATGAACCATAAAACACATTTTAACGAAACTCTCAGAATATAATCTTTGGATGTGTATCTACAACTGACTAACTTTAGGAGCCAATCTCATTGAAGATGACCACAACAGGTGATCAACATTAGCCAACACAAACATGGCTGCAGCTCAGTCAGTTCTACAGATACTGAGCTAAGATTTCATGTGGTAGTAGCTGAGAGTCATCTACAACACATACATGAGCACGACAGCTCACATTATCACGAGAGATTGGTTTAAGGCTATTTCAAGGTTTGACCAAAACAGGTACATAAATGATCATAGACTTAAAAAAGGCAGGAGGCAATATGAATTCCTTCAAGGAATTAAATCAAACTAGATCCACTAGTTTCAGCTGGAAAAGTTCATGTTTTTGATCTTTGGGAACATCTCAAACAAGCTCACAGGTCAGAAATTTAATCTGTTGGTGCGTCTGTGCAGAAGGAAAGGTAGGAATGACTACAGAGCTAGACAAGAATATAAAAATAGAAAGAAAAGGGTGGATTAAGCAATAAGGACCCATCTGAACTTCAAGGCGGCAACTCAATCCCACTGAGGGAGATGTGAGGTGAGTGGTCCCAATCTCCTCTTGTTCGGAGGTGACAGTCCATCTGTCACCACAGTAGAAGTCCGCAGGGGGATCAATGCCTGCTGAGGTGGCCGAAACCGAAGCTATCTGCATGCCCATTAGTATTCCTCCACGCTGGGGCTGGAGCAGTCCGCTGCATCGGCCTCCGAGCGGCAGCGCTGGTGCCGTGTCGATAGATTGATAAGACAAGTCAGACATGGCCCTGGAGAGCCTGTGACTGGACAAGTGATTTAACCCCCTCTGCGATAAAGTTTGGAGATCTCCCACAAGCAGAGAGACAAGCACATCCACACACACACACACGTATGCTCTGAGACTGTGAGCAGATACGGACATCTCACAAGGATGAATGGCTGGGCCGCGAAGGACGGCGGGACAGCATAATAAAAGCAAGACGAGGCATTAATCCTCCTTGTGGGGTTCGCTGATGTTTGCAGCATTATGGCAGGCCGAGAACATTTTTCATGTCTACTGTGTGTGTGTGTGTGTGTTAGGGGGACTCAAATTAGAGGGCCCCCAGTAAGTGTAATGCTAAATCACTGTGTGCCCGGCATGTTGTGTCATCATTATTGTACAGTTGCACTAAGGGAGTGTGTGTAGAGCTGAGAGGATGTGTGTGAGGCAGAGGGTCTGACTACTACCTGCATGTTGTGTTCAATCTGCATGGAGTTTAAATAAATAACAGTATTTAATTTTTTAAAATAATAATAATTTAAATAAATAAATAAAGCACACTGAAGAAAAGCTGAACACCTTTGCCGCCCTGTCTGCAGCCTTTCTGCATCTGTAAAACGAAAGCTGGGATGAATCAGTTCAGAATATCTTCCTGCAGCTAAACCGATGAAGCTAAATGCTGTGGTACAGAGGATTTTGCCACATTAGTTCATTTCTCACGTCTTTTTCCCAGGAATGTCACATCCATCTTGACAAAAGAAAGAAATGGTTTAAACTGTCTTCTGCCTGGGCACCATTTTGGTTCTACCCTTCATCTGGGATCTTTTTTATTTATTTATTTGTGCTGCTTCTGGAGTCTTCAGGCCATGACCTTCAGTGTGCGATGGCGCAGTTTGCAGCCAAGCCAAGTTACGTATCGCCACTGTCTGGTAAATGGTTATTTTCCACATCTGTCTGTGGTTTTATGGATGACTATCGAATGAAAACTGTCAAAAAGAGCTTCTGTCTTGAGCCCACACAGAATTTACTTAGTTTAAATGTTTTGGAGATGCAAAGTTTTGGCTAACACAGACATTCGCTTTTTATCGTTCAATAATCGTAGATATTCCACAATTAGCCAACGTAAAATCACAAACAGCTCGTCTGTCTCTGATTTTTTTGTAATAAATACTGTTCAAACCTAAATTAGATGACAAGCAGACATATTTTGTAACGTACTTCTCTCCATCTGTATGAACTCATCCTTAAGTCTCTGACGATCCTTAGCAAGAAGTTTAATGAGATTTATTTTGTCTGTTTTAAAACCTGTCACAATAGTTTACTCTGGTGGCAAACTTTTCCCTACATTTCCACAGAAAGCTAACCTGTGGCACAGATTATCCTCTTAACCTCCTAAGCCTTCAACCTACAGTTCAGTGCAAAAATAGAACCGGTCTTAGTATTTTAACGAACGCAGTTTAACAGCAGGAATTTGGAGAGTAAAAGTTGTGGGTTTTTTTTTATTTAATTATTGTTTCGAGATCATGTGAGGGAATTTGTACAGTATGTGTCACAGTTGGTGCAGAGGTCTTTGTTGGTCTCAATCCAGTAAGAATAATAGAAATAATAAGTCAACCTCAGCCTCAGAGCACAGCAGTCAATAAAACCCAAGGATACTTTACAGCCGACTTTGGGTCACCAGGGTAAGCAATTCCTTCCATATTTTCCGATGTTGTGACAGGTGCCATGTTGCATTTGTGAGTCATCCTCAGACCCGTCCAGGGCAGAGCCGACCCACCGCGAGACGGTCCCACCAGGACACGTCTCAGAGCCTAATGAGGCAGCCTGTCCAATGGAGATGACTCGGCAGCCGCCTGAAAATCCGTTTCTGTCTTTTTGTGCAACGGAATTTCACCCACATTTTAAAGCATCCCCACAAGAGGAAGAAGCTGCTTCCTCATCTTCGTTACATTATGCAGTGTTGTGCTTTGTAATGTCACTTCCTGTCTTAGTGCTGCCATAAACGATATGAGAAAAGCAAATAAGAAAAGGACAGTTTTTCATTTCCTTTTCTTTTTTGTGGGGGATGATTATTATGCTGCAGAGATTTTTTCCAAGTTTACCACTTTAGAAAAAAGAAATAAAATCCACTAAAGCCTATAATTACAAGAAAAAACATGAACAATGGCTTAAAAACTAACTTTCGCGACTTAAACAGGCAATGGGCAACAAAAGCCCCACATTTCTGGGACTAGTCCATCAACCCAGTTAAAAAGACAAAAAAAGCAATAAAGTAGAAAAAATACAACTGAACACTTCCTTTTATAAAAAGAGTTGACCTTTCCAGAGCCCAGACTTCACTGAGGGGATTTCAGTCCACCAATTAGCAAACGTGGTTCTGCTCCGAGGTGATCTCGGGTCTCAGAGTCGTCATCAACAACGTGAGTACACACGGGAAGGAAAAAAAGCCTTTACGACTCGGTCGGCAACAAATGGAGACAGAACGGTGTTTAAAGTTAGGGTCAGGTAACGTTGCAAAGTTCTCCAAAATACGACTAAATACTGGATTTGTCCAACTTAAAACTAAATCCTAAACACACGAGATAACAGCGCAAAAAATATAAAAACATATCGAGGTAAAAATAAATCTACTACAAAGTGTTTAAAACTTAAAATAAAAAATACAAAAAGTACTAACTAAACAAACTAAAAATAACATTCCATATATATATATATATATATATATATATATATATATATATATTTTTTATTTTTAATAAAACATCCTAAAAATAAAACCTATTAAAAATGCAAAATGTACTATTTACTAAATAGTAAAATTATATAAATACAAAGTCTATTAAGCATATATATTATAAAAATATTTTGATTATTACCCATAAATTAATAATACTAACATTAAATAAACTAAAAAGTATAAAATACTTTTTAGAAATGCCAAATATACTAAATATATTACAAAATATTTAAAAATATACTCATATTCTACAAAAATAAAAACATTTACTGAAGATAAGGTTTACTAAAAAACACTAAAAATAAAGTATAAACTACATGAAAAAATGCTTTATGTATTAAACATATACCCTAAAATAAAATTAAAAATCCTAAATATGAAATACATTAGATATTTGTTAAAAAATAATATTTTTAAGTGTACTACAGATAAAACAGACATAATTAAAATTTAAAAAAAGCTTCAAGCACTAAATGTTTACAAATATGTAGAGAAAGAGACTCACTTTTGGGATTCTGCTCCGGTAAGCACATCCCTCAGTGGTCAAGGAGAAAGATAATAATGAATTGATTGTCCTCCGAGACGTCATAATGAATGTAAATCAGACGACGGAGTGTTTTTAACGATCAATACGAGTATGAATCACCGTCACCGCTCAATTGATTGATTATCTTCATTTCTATTTAAGCACAAACTTCGATCAATCGTGAATTTCTTCGGTGGGCCCTTAATAAACTGAGCTCCATTTTATTTTGGAAACAGGAGAAGCAGAGAGAAAAAAAACATTTAAAATTTAATTTCTAAAGAGTTGTCAATATTCCTGAAGTGTGGCACACGCAGCACCCGGCTATGGTGCTGCATTAAGCTTTCATGAAAGTGAAAGTTAATTAGATATGATGACTGAACTCCCGGGATCGTAATTAGCCGAACTGCGTGACTGCTCTCCTGTAATTAAATGTCATTTTCCCTCAGTTCACTGAGCCCGAAAAAAAAAAAAAAGAGGAAGAGGAGCAAGGAGGTGGTGAAGAAGAAGAAGCAGAAAAAGAGGAAGGAGCTGCTCCAGAAAACAAAAAAAAAAAAAAATGTCAGTTACAACTAATTCACCTGTGCCCTGTGGCCTGATCCTGGGCGTTTCTGGAACACCAGCAGGTCAGAATGACAAAAAGGTGGTTTTTAAAGCGGTTGGCAGATTAAAGTCATAAAGATGATCCCCGACGCTGGTCTAGTTTTACGGCTCGCTCTTGAAGGTTAGAGTGTGAAGGTGAGGAAGGAGAGGAGGTCGGCGTCTGCAGGTGAGAATGAAACGTCAGATTCTGCTACGTGTCGCGTGAGGAGAACCCCAGGATGGGGCGAAGGGAGGCGCTCCTGCCGGGTGCACGGCAGGTTCGTTGTCATGTGTTAGAGGAGAGACGTCAAACCTGCAGGAACAAACGACTGACTGACAGCAGAGGACACTCCGAAAGGACAACTCAAACTGGAAAACTTTCCACTACAAATCAACCTACAAGCCTCTATCCATTCTTACAAGTTCATGTTTTCTCCCTTTTTCTGCACTCAGCACATCTTTAAACTTTCAACCACAAGAATAAAACTGCTGCAGTGAAATGAGTAAAACCGATCAGGTTATGCTGTTCTGTTGGAAAATCTTGGCTTTTATCATTCAGGAGCCGTCTATCTGAACAACGATACTCCTGACATCAGCAGTCTTCTTTTCAGTTGCTCTACCACAAAACTGTAACTTAGTTTACAAAAAAAAGGAACAAAATGTGAGCTCTACTTACTGAACCAACCTTTAAATGCTCCGTTTCTGTTTTCGATGAGCTAAAAAACCAGGCCAGATCCAAGCAGGCCCCATTCCACAATTCACAGGACCAGAAAGTATGAGCTTCCTGAATTTCCTCACCTAAAAACACTAAAGGTCTTATCTAACAAAGGGTCTGCAACCTGTGGCTCTGGGGCCACATGCAGCGGCTCTTTGTAGCTTAAACCAAAAATCATTTTCAAATCCCAGTTTGTGCCAGGGTTACAGTACATTTAAGCTTTCTGCATTTACTGTATGTGAACTAAATGTCTGACAAAACGAGATGAAAAACACAGGAAGCAAAATAAGTTCAGCAGTCTGAGCTGAGTATTAATTAGCCACCTTATTTCTCCAACTTGTGGCCACAGACCACCATCTTTCTCTAACATTTACCTGAAGGTTAAAGCTTTTTAACACAAGATACTGAGGCAAATAAAGTGATAAAACTTTGATAAAACTTAAAGTTGAATATATGCCTTTGTCTTTATTAGAAGTGATTCAATAGGACAAAAGCCTAATTTTCTGTTCATCTTAATTCTTTATTATTAAGCAAGTTCACACCTTGTGTACTTCAAAGTGGTGTGTTTATGATTCAGTTAACACAAATACAGAAAGAACTCAGACTCGTGTAGTTCAGTGTTTAAATGTTAACTAGGTGTAAAGATATTTTCCCTTCTACACAAGAATTTGGTTGGTTTTTTTTCTTAACATGTGAAATTTCTAATAAATGTCAGCGATTTATTATGAATCTTTAATTTTATAATGTAACAAAGGATACTTTTAATACAGTATAAAGTGTTTATATATAATAGTTCTTTTCATTTCCACCAAAATTTGCTTTAGTGACAGAAATGGTTTCTTTTACTGTTTTAAGGTTGCAGACTCCTTTCCCTAACAGGTGGATGCTAATTAATCATGCACTATAAATACTAATCAGTGTTTAGTAGACGTGTTGAAATCACTGGATCCTAAAGGTCTTGACTACACTAGTTCAAATATTTTCCTCCATTTTGAATAAAAAAATGTCTCCATCCAGATAACAGAAATATCTACAAGAGCACTACAGTACCCAACAGCACCACTAGGTGGCAGTCACACAAACTAACAACATCAAAACACAAAAAAATAAAACAACATTCTGAGTTTAGCTGGAAGCTTTTCAAAAACAATCATAGCTCTTTTAACTCCCTTCTCAGGACATGATCGAAACAAACCAGATGGAGAAAAACTGGTACGGACGACTTCATTGTTGTTGTGGTTTTTAGCGCAATCCACAAAGCAGAAGCAGGAATCTCAGGATGTAGGTTTAGATTTTTTTTTTTCAAACTATGGCAAATACACACAAATTAAATTCATGATCTGCTAACAATGACTTCCCTTGTGTCATTTGTCATTTGATGAGAGGTGCAAATGCAAAACAAAAAGGTTTGTTGTGCAAAAATGTATGTTAACTTTAGAACTACACTGAATCAGAAAAACACTGAATCTAATACAAAGACATAAAAGAAAAAGGGAGGATTGGGCAGCTATCCAGCATGATTTAGCTGATTCCCTGCTCCAACACACCCAGCTTCAAATGGCTGCATTACCTCTTCAGTATCTCATCAAGCAGGTGGTTAAAAACACGTTCATTTAAATCAGATATGCTCACACAGGAAAACATCTGAAAACATGCAGGATAGTGGTCCACCAAGGACCGGATCTAAAAAAAACCCATAAAAGACCATCAAAAATCTGTTGGCTGATATGACAGAGTTAACAAACAGTGGGAGATAATTAAAAGAGTTTATTAAAGGCTTTGAATGTTGACATTTTGGCACACTTTGGGTTTTATCACCCAATAAAAATGCGAGAACTAAAAATGCAAGAAACGTGTAAAAAGGACTAGTCAGCAGCTTATTTGAAGAAGATTCCAGAGAGAGATGTTGGCTTCTTTATGTGTTAACAGCACTTCAATAAATCCCTTTAAGATTGATACTGATAAGATGGAGCTTTTTAGGATAAATATGGAGCGATGATTAAAGAAAGCGCTTTAAATATAAAAGGGAATTCAGACTGAACTTATTGCTTGTATTTATCGATGAAAAGTAGCCAAGTGCAATGAAATAACTACTCAGAGAATTATTAACAGAAAATCATAAGAAAATGATGAGGTCTGTAAAGATGAACTGAACTACTTAGGTTTGGGGTTTGAGACTGTAAGATTGGTTTGAAAATGTGATAAAATAGAGGTTCCTAAACTCTAAAAATATGGTAATATTTCACTAAAACTCATGAGTTTAGACGATGAAATGTACATTAATGTAGCACTTGTAGCAGGAAATGCATTGCTACTCATTTGAGATCTACTACTTTCCAGCTCAGTTGTAGCTGAAATGTTTTGATCATTAGACCCTGAACAAGGCTGTTCATACCTTGAAAAAAGATGGTCTGAAGCTCACATCTATTGTGCGTTTTCATATTCCACGTTTTTAAAGAT
This sequence comes from Kryptolebias marmoratus, assembly GCF_001649575.2. Classification (NCBI taxonomy): domain Eukaryota; kingdom Metazoa; phylum Chordata; class Actinopteri; order Cyprinodontiformes; family Rivulidae; genus Kryptolebias; species Kryptolebias marmoratus. Next base: position 16,638,889 of record NC_051447.1, on the reverse strand, counting down.
TTGGAGTGGATTAAAAAAGCTCAATGCACCCAACAACAATATTGCCATCCCTTACATTTCACTCATGAACATTTCTAGTTATTGAACTTGTCTCATTCATTAAAAGGAGATACTATAAAATACTACAACTATTTCAATACAAACCTTACTAACCTAAACTCTAAACCGTAAAAATTTGATGTAATTATTGAGTCTACCTGCAATCATGTGGCATATTAGGTTTTGGGTAAAACTTTCATGTCAAAATTTTAAACCAAGACAATCTCGATAGAAAAATGACAGCTGTAGCTGTTTTATGCAACCTGTTAGAAATCTGTACGTGTTGGGGATCACTCTCAGCTACTACCAGACCAGAGTTTAGCTCAATATCTGTAAAACAGACAGCATTCTCAGTTTTGAGTAGCTGTGGCGGACATCTTTAACGAGGCAGACTCCAGAACTTATTCATTTCTAGTTTCAATTATTAATTTTCTGACTTTCATTAAAGCCCATTCAGCAGCTGATGAGATATTTTGCTAACTTGACAGACAAACATAGGCAAATATGACAGTCATTACCTTTCACGGAGGTGGGAAATAAAAATACAATACTTTGCAATAAAATTTCAGTTAAAAGAAGGTAATCTTCCTGTATCTGTTTGATGTATCTCTGAAGAACGTTGGATGACGGTCGTCAGAGACGAGAACACCCACAGACTATGTTCTCAACAATAATCACTCCTTTTACCGTCTCCGTTCAGTGTGCTCTCTGTGATGAGATATCATTGACACTGGAAGAGACGGTGTGAGCAGGGAACCTAATTACCTCAGCCCAACGGACACCAAATGATCACTGAGAATGTGATAAGGCTTTAACATGTTTGCCTAGAAAAAAAAAACCCACTCTGAGCTCCCCGCTGCGTTTTGAATTAGAAAAACAACAGGTTGAAAACCCACCTGTGTCTCCATCTCGGTCACTAATGCAGAGTCGCCGCGCCTTTCATCTCTGCTCTGTGGCCGGCTGTAAAATGATCTGCATCAAGCATGGTTCACATCTACGACCCCCCCCACCCAGAGCGCCGGGTTATTTTTCTTTGATGAAGCTACGACCCCTTCAAACAACTTTTCACATCACGAGCCAACTCAACAGAAGAGCAAGTCCACACAATCTAAAGAGCTGGAACAAACTGAAAGGTGCGCCAGAAAATTCAATTTTTCTGAAATTTCTAACAAACAAAAAAGTCTAAGCCCAGGATACGAAGACTACAGATGTTTCAACCCCTAAAGTCGTAATTCTTGAGACATTCAAAGCACTTTCCCTGCTTCTGAGAGAAGCCCCCGCTGGTGATTGTTATGAGAAAAAGCTAAAAACTTAGCTTTTTGCAAAAGCATATGATGAAGTTTGAACTTAGCTTGTGTTTCTTTTTTTTTTAAATCACATTTATTGTGTGTAGATGTGTCTTTCTGTCTGTATGCATCTGTAGAAATGTGTATATAAAACCATTGTTCTATGTTTTAAGGTCTTGTAGGAAACTCCATTTGATTGCTTGGTGTATGATATGTACTTTTTAAAGTTTGATTCATTTCAGGAGCTGGTGTCCCATCCTGGTTTCCAGAACCGTGCATGTTGTAGTTGTTTCTCTGCTCGAACACACCTGATTCAGTGGTTGAATTGCCTCTTCAGCAGATCCTGAAGCTCTGCAGATGTTCCTCAAGTGTGTTGAAACAGAGAAACGATTTAAATATTCAGGCATTTCAAACTTTAATACCAAGAATTGCCTGCCTCATTTTCAAGAAGTATTAAGATTCATTTTGCACACACATATTCGGCTCAGTTTTAATGGTCAGAAATAGGGAGGTTTTAACTAAATCAGGCAAAGGAAAATGCAAAATATCTATCAGAGCAGATATAAATTGCTGATTTTTCTGTATTATTAGGCACATTAGTTTTAGTGTTGCAAGTTGTGCAGAGGTCCAATTAGTTAGTGTTGCCTTGCAGTGAGGTTTGACTCCCAGCTCGGGCCTTTGTTCACTGAGTTTGCATATGCCCCTTTTACACCGGCTCTAACTCCTGCTCTACTCCGCTCTACTAGGCTCATCTCTATAAAGAATGCATCGCGTCTCCACCGGCCAGTTTGGTCGGTAGCAGAGGAACGCCTCCTTGTGTTGCGGGGGGCGGGGCCGCGGGGGTGGGCGCTACCGAAACTTGGCGCCAGTTGTGTAAACAACGAAAGCACTATGGACAACGTTGGCCCTGTGTTGTTTCTGTTTTTTAAACTTATGGGGATTCTCCTGAGACTTCAGGAAGAGAGGCGCAGTGGAAGAAATGCTCTGGATGCCGCGATTGTTGCGCGGAGTAGGACAGCTGTTATCCGCCGGAGATTTCAGGCTTTACAGCGCCTTCAGCTGGGGGACAGACGGCAGAAACGTTGCAGGGTAAGCTAACGCTGTTGTTTATATTCCTACCTTCGCTCTTTATGCTTCCATCTGGTCACATCCACGACCAACGACCATGAAGCAGGGCCGGCCCAGCTGGCCCTACTCCGAAGCAGGGACCAGCCTAAAAAATTACCGGTGGAAACGCACGCAAAACAAGCAGAGTAGAGTGGAGCCGGGACCTTTAGAGCCCGTGGAAAAGGGGCATTATAGTCTCCCTGTACATGTGTGGGTTGTCTCAGCTACCCAGTGAATTGCTGGCTACCTGTCCAGAATCTTTGGCCCAGTGACCATTGGAAGAACTAGCTACCTGCAGTCCTGAACATAAACAAGCGGGTAAAAAAAATGGATGAACAGGAAGTTAGAAAAACAGCGGAGACAGAACTGTGGGTGCACATTAACCATAAACAACCTGTCTGTTGTGTGAAAAACTCCTGAAACTGTCTAAAGCATTAAGAAAACATGTACAATATGTATTGTAAACATATGTTAGTGCTAAAGGAGTATTTGTTAAAGACTAAACTAAATTTTCCTTTAATACTAGTAATTGCTGGTGTTAAAACATAATTCAGGTCATAAAGGCAGCAGACCTGATGAACATTTAGTGATCCATCTTCTAAATATTATCTTTGGGGAGGTACTTTATGGAGACTTTAATTGATGCTTTTATGGATGCTTGGGTGATTTGATGACTGCCACAGCCCATGTAATACAAAGTCATTAAACCTACTAAAAACATCTGAACTTTCCTTATGTTCTCCTGAAATTACTAAGATTGTTCAGGCCAATTCTTAACCTAGTGACCTGGGAACATAAATTTCAGAACAAGTTGCAAAAATAACTCAATATAGTCAACATTTGCCTGCTGACCTTTCCTTTTAACTGCAGCCTTTTATAACATCCTATGCCCTGTAGCTATATCGCTTTACATCCTGACTATCTGACTGCCCGAGGACACCGAAGACATCTACTGCTAATTCCACCTTAGCCCTTAATTACCTCATTAATTTAGACTGACAGGGGAGGTTAAAACCTCTCTGTGATCCCCAGGCTCTATACATGAACATTAGTCACTGAACAGAAGGCCAGAACCTTGGGCTCCCCTTTTGAGACCTTTTGAGTGTTTAGCAAGGTTTATGCCAAACACAAAAATTGATCTCAATGAATCTTGGATAGATATTTGGAAAGAAGCCTAAAACTTGATTGACTTAAGAGTTGAACATGCTTATTTTTCGCAACTAGCTGCAGTGGAGAGATCAGAGGACAGAGTGAATACGAAAGCTAAGATGGCCAGATACCATTTAGTTGAAGAGTTTTATGATCACTTCAGTTAAATCATTCCCCATCTGAAGCAATTCTATAATAAAGACCATCGCAGAAGAACAGATGGTGTGGATAGAACATTGGCTTGAAGACTCTTGAGATCATATCTCGTCAGAAGAGTAAGACGCTGGTAATAGTGGTCAATCTGAATGACAACCAGAAGGAAGAACAACCATCGCACGTATCTTACCTTTCACAAAATCAGAATTAAACATGAAAGAAAACCAACTTTCTGAACAGAGATTTTTTTTAAAAAGTCAACACAGAGGAAGAAATATTAAGGGGACAGCAGAGAGAAAGATTAATGGCTGATTCATGACAGAGTTTGATGTTTTTTTTCTCTGGGTCTGCCCACGTCTACCATCAGGTAGAAAAAGCTGCAGATGATTATTAAGGTGAAGCAAGAAATCAATTCAAAAAATTGTTTAGATTTTTATAAAGGAACGAGGAGATGGTTCACAATAACTGATTGAGGGAAAGGAAGGAAGCAGAATACAGATGATGGTATTTTAGCAATTAAAAAAAAAATCTAAAGGTTTGATTTTTAGACGTCAAATGCCTTTGTTAGTTTTTAGAGAAATGCTTCGTAATCTTTCCAAACAAGCAAAAATCCATCTCCGTAGTTAAAACTTTAAGTCACACATGGAAAAAAGGTACCAAACTGGACTGAATATTATAGTTCCATCTAATATAGGATCATAGGAAATTTGTCAAGTGATAAAATCATTTGTATCAGTTTGACTGAAGCTATCATAAACAGTTTGTCAACCATCTTAATGAGGGCTGGACAACTGTCTCTACTTTCATGTCATGACTTTACCAATTTGCAATCTCAGTGACTAGATAAAAGGCACAAATGTTTTGACTGTAGCTAAAATTGGGAAACAATTTTGACTGTACCCATTTTGCGGGACAGCTGGGGTATTACTGTTAGGGGAACCACCCATTCATCCTTCTCTGAATGTATGTCTCCTCTAACTATATTACAAACTACAAACTTCAGCTCCTATTTGGCAGAGTAGCCCCATCAATGCTTTTCTGAGGCAACTGAAATCTGGGTTTTGGCAAGTGGAGAGTCTCATATAGTTGTTTGATTGGGCAATTAAAAATATACGGGTCAACTTACTTTATTCAAACTGAAAACTACATAATTATGGGTGTTCACCATTCCATCATTGATGCTTTGGTCATCACTGATGTTCACTGATGCTCAGCTCTTTTTAAGACACATTAAAACATTTCAAGGTACTGAAGTCTGGACTTTGGGAGGTTGTGAAACCTTGAATCTTCCCCCCTACCATTCTGTTGTAGACTTCCTGCTACGCTTGAGATCACTGTCCTGTTGGATGACACAATTTGGGCCAAGCTTTGGCTATCTAACAGATGGGATCAAATTATATTCTAAAATACTTGGCAGACAGAAGAGTTTGAGGCCGACTCAATAAGTAGAAAGTTACCAAGGCTTGTGGTTGTAAAACCCTCCATGGCCATGCTTTACATGTTGTGAAGTGTTTGATTTTTTTTTTTTTTATAAATGTGACCCTTAAGGCCTGCTGTCCTTGTCTTTACTTAATAAAATGGCTCCACATGGCTCCATACATCCAAATGAATGTAGGTAGCTGTTTATTGTCACATGCTGGAAATTTGTTTTAAATCATTTAAGAGGAGGAATAAAATTGACTATAACTGCCAATATACTAATTATATAACTTTGCCTTTGTATTTTATACCAATAATCAGAAACCTACAGTAATAGATGTGTTTTAAAACTCTTAAAAGTATGTTAGATACATTGAATAATGATTTGTTTTATTATCAAGTTGGTTTTAAAAGCCCACATATCCTATTTTCTTCATGCAAGTTTGGGCCCGAATCTGCACAATTCAACATCTTTTACATTTAAAAATTTATACAATAAAAATAAAAATTATAAGAAATGAGGTATATGTCACAGAGAGGACAATTATAGATGTCAGTTATGCTCAATAATAAATCACAACATTTGTTTTCTAAGAAACATGAAGTGCAAATAAGGAACATTGCCACTATTAAATCATAATAAGGACTCCTAACAGAAGTGCTATATTATTGCAACACAGACAAATTTAAGCTTTTTTATTTTCTTTGCTTATTTTAGAAAACTCCTTCGACATAGCAACACATCTTACTAAAACCATTTGCTATAATTTTTTACAGTAAGTTCTGCAAACATGACTTTAAAACTTTGTCTAGAAACACACAAACACAATAACCCCTAAGGTGACAGGAAATGGAATAAATAGAGAAAGATGATAAGAGATAAGAAAACTTTCCTCATACCAACTTTGCTAAACTGGGCCAAAACCAACAACAAGCAATAAATCATAGCAATCTCCAACAAATAACGTAATATCGTAATAGTCAGTGCAAGTGTATGAAAGCAGAGATGAAGCTCCGTGTCCTTCCCGTACCTGCAGGCTCACCTCCCATCCTTTAAGAAGCAGTGAATAAACTAAACTGGCAGCTTACAGCTCCATTAAATCAGCTGTGATTGTGGCAGTGAGAGGAGGGAAGCGGTATTACATTTGTGTTATTGGTCAAATATTGCTGGCCTGTGAGGGAAAGAGGTGATATCCAGCATGGGCCGGGCAAATGGAGAAAGAGAGCAAACGAAGGAGGAGGTGGTGGGGGTGGGCTGCAAGTGTCAGAGCTATGTCCTTTCTGATAAGTGAGTTTTCACTTGCCTTCAACACCCTCCCTGCAGTAATAAGAGCTGACACCTATTTGTGACATATGACTGTATCTCTGATTGCCTGGGGCCTGATAACATTCTGATGCCTTGCTCAGCTCATGATGGAGGGATACTGAGACTGAGCAATGGAAAAATGGAGGAGTTTGTGGCTGAAAATGCACCCGGCAGGATAATACTATATCTTTGGGAGATATGGAGGCTGTGTGCCTGCTGCAGGGCTTAGGTAGTTCATGTGCTGCTTGCTTGTAGACATGATGGAAGACGTGTAGAAGGTAAAGGATGGGAGAAAATCACTAAGTACTTCTAGGTATCATTTTTTTTCCTGCATCTGTAATTGCTAGGAGTTGGCACTTGGTGTGACAAGGCTAAGAGGATAATCTGCGGGACAACTTCTTCCAAATGTTATGTCAAATACTCTTAGAATACAGAATTATTCTTCCTTTTCATTTATGTATTATTTAGTAAAAAAAAGCTTTTACTCTATGACTGCCGGTCTTGAGTTTCCTTAAACGTGCCAAGAAAAAAAATACATTGCAGTGAAGCTGCTGCATATTGTTTATCCATCAAAACCTATTTTTTTGTGTTAAGTCACTTAAGCCAGTACCTCACTGGGCTGTGACTGGTGGAGACTAGTTGGTGACCCAAAATTGCAAAAAAAAAAGACATTTCTAAGTGACCAGAATCAAGTCATTTAAAACGAAGACCTCCACAAGCATGTGGTATATGACAGGAGATGGGGGTACCATCGTCTGTTCTCAGGCAGCAGGAGTCGATGTTCATATATGAGCCAAAGATTTATGGTGTTATAGGATGTTTACATCTGAGCAGAATTCTAACAGAGCCATTCAGTCGTAACCGCACAGATGGAAACTCTCCCAATAAACTCCTCAGTCAAGCACAAACACTTAATGTCTGGAGTTGTGATCGCTCTTATCGAAAGCAATTACTGTTGCCACCGCCACATCAGTTGAGTAAAATTAACCCCGCAGCAGTATAAACGCAACTCACATTTCCTAGTAGCCGAACAAACAGTGAATTTTGCTTCAAAAATATAAAAACAGCCAACATCAAGGTACCATAAAGAGACACTTTCAGCTTAAAACCCAAAACGTCAGACAGATGTAGTCCAACTTTCCCCATCAGTTTTCATGCTTAAAGTCAACATTCAGTGAGCTTGATCAAGACCTAACTTACCTTTTGAGGGGAGCGCTGTCCCAGTCAGCCGGTCCGTCCAGGCCAGACACTTGACACAAGACCCGATATCCAGCTCAGGGCTTGCCTCGTCACTGGGTCAAGTGGGAAAAGAAAAGGTTTGTGAAAATTTACATCACATGATTTTACTAAACTTAAATAGATTTGTTTCTACTTTTTAGGTTGACAAATGGTTAGAACAGAACAGTACCAGCCAAGATAAAAACCTCCCTCTTCTGTGGGACAGTTTTAGGACCATCATCATCCTAAAGGCACCTAAAGTAGATTCATTGGCTTTCTTGGTAAAATAATGTTTTGAACTTTATGTAGAGGTTCTATAAATGTGTTGGGGTTTTTTTCTTGCCTGGATCCACTTTAGTTTTTGCACGCAGCACTAATTTTGACAGCACCACATTACCAACTCGGGTCAGTTTCATTTAAGCTCATCAGGTCAGGCTGACACCACATGGCTGCACCAGCAATCACGTTTTTATGGAGCTCAATGTTCCTGGTAATATGAAAATAAAAAAATAAAAAAGGGACTGAGGAGAAATCAGAAGGCAACTGAAACAATGAACAATAAAAAGCACAAACCTAAAAAGCCCAACTTGTGAATCATTTTATGACACAATGAGTTACAAAGATAAAAATTAATCTATACTACTTTTCCACCATGCTTCAAAAAGTGGCCCAATACCCCAGTCCCATTTTTTTTTGTTGTTTTTTTTTTAACAGTCCACATGCACCTCAAGTTTTTTTTTTTTTTTTTAAACAGCAGCTAAAAAAACCGACACCTTACCAATCGAACAGCACCTCAACCTTCAGAAATAAAGTTTCCATTTATTTACAGGCTTGTCATCAACACACATTATTCAGTGAACAGAGGAGAGGTCTTAAACTGTGGTTTCACAGATCAATGGTTTCTCCTCAGGAGTGTCTTTGGTGTGATATAACACTTCTCACTCTGTAAGCTCACTGAGTCGGGGCTACATCTAAATGTGCATCTAAGGTCATTGGGGTTAGATAAAAAACAGAACAAGTGGTGTTTATCAGCTGATACAGGGGACTGACGTTTATAAATGCATGATTCCAAGAAAACACGTTTCTTTGTTGTTGTTTTTGCTCAATTATCATGCAGAAGATTAATATTTTAATCAATTACACGTTACTTTGAGCTGTGTTTACATTCATTTAAATGTTTAAACCAGCTATTTGAACCGTTTTGAGTTTTCAGCTCTTTTCAGTTGGGCTTTCAATTATTAAATTTTCCTCATTTACACCTGCTGTATGTGTGATTTACATGTTTGTTAACATAAATGTAGCCCACAAAAAAAATACTATATAAACCAATTCTACATCTGTTAGTTGGTGAAGCCTTTCAAGTTCTTGTAAAATCTATGAATAATTCCTTCTGAACTATCAGGAGCCACAGAGCTGGCAAAGAATCCGTATGGTGTGATAACTTTATGGCATTCCTTTTCATTAGCCTCAAACTAGCTAATGGACTACAACTGGAAAAAAAAAGATCATTTGGCTGAAGAGTTTATGCTGCTTACTGACCCTAAAAAACTGCATTTTCAGCTTGATGTGCAAAAGGACTGTAATGATTCTGAGAGTTTACGAGTTTACGAGTTTACGAGCTAAAACAAAAGGTTGAGTCAGACCGGCGGATTTCTAAACCCCGGATCGCAGAACTGGTAGGACCAACTGGGCCGGTGCCCTGGACTGTAACTGTATTTTCAGCGGGAAAAACAACCAAAGACAAATGTTTAAATAAATTATGGCCTAGCATTCCTTGAATATCACATATCACTCACCGCTTTTTATGCCAGAGTTTTAATTTAAGGTCAACTTCTGAAGAGAAGTGGAGTTTTAGCCCTTTTTTGGTCAAATCTTGAAAATAACTTTAACCAGGATCTGTTAGTGCTTGACGTATGTGTTGTGAAAGACTCTCAGCAACGACCACACCAAATTTGAATTTGATATCTGTAAAATAGTTAGAGAAATAGCCATTTTTGTGATGGATAATGTCAAAAGGCTGTGGTGGTCATCTAGAATTAGGCTGACTCCAAAAGTTCATCAGTTGTAGAGTGTGCTGCCTCTTGTAAATTGAGCAGGACCAGCAAGTTTTTGAAAACCGCACCAAAACACCCCCTGGTGGATATTTTTGTTACGTTGTTTAGTGACGGTAAAGA
>NC_051447.1:16610567-16613024 GCF_001649575.2 Kryptolebias marmoratus | reverse complement strand
ATTTTAGCTTGCAGCAAGAATGGCTAATTTGCAATGTTCGTTAGCTAATACTAAGCCTTGTATGTTGCAGTTTACGATGGTCAAAGCGATGGCAGTGGTCAGAGGCCACTCTTCAATAAACAAGTAAAAAGACAGAAGTTTGGTTATTGGAGCGTCGTTGTCTGGCTGTCTAGCGGCTGAAAAAATCAGAAACTCAGGGCGAGGACAGCACATAGAGATATCACATTTTTTTTACTTTGAGTTTATGAGATATTTTGTGAACACTAGAGGCAAACAAACGCACATAAGTTTATATTTCTATCCTTATTTGGACATTGTATTGGCTTTCATTCCTTTCTGAAGCTTAACCCTGACTCCAACCCAAAAAGTGAAATTCTACTATAATAAAACCAAGCTTTGGTCCCTTTAAGGGCTCCCGGTCCTGACAAGAAAGGTGATTCTATCAGAAACAGTCAACAACCAAAGTACACACACACAAAAACATTATCTGTTTGCAGCAGGTGATAAAAATAAGTCCCAGAAAAAAAGATTTTAAGTCGAACCTGTGTCCACACATAATCAAAAAGCAACAAATTTGTCCTTTAAGAAATAAGCAGCATCCTGGCATCCATTTTCAAGTCAGATGCCACCTTTACTCTGGAATATAACTCAAAAATTTGGTCACCTCAAGTTGGCTCGTTTTAAATGGGCTCCATTGTCAGCAAGAACACCAAAACCACTGCAGAGGCTGGAAACTGCAAATGATGCCAAAGTATCGTGATTATCAGAGTTCTGGTTAGCTAAGGCAACGGTAACCTTGAAGAACTTCTTTTGAGTGGGAATATCTACCAGGGTTATGACAACATGCTTGTTTGTACGGACTATACCTAATAACTGTCTGAGCACCTCCTTAGAGAGATGACTGCTGCTCAAAAAGAACCATGTAAAACCAAAGAAAACTATAATACCATGTATTATCTATAATCTACCAGCTGTAAATCTTTGAGTCCTTTGTTTAATTATCAAAAATACAACATCACTTAACAAAACCAAAAACACATTTAATATTTTTAAGCCAGGCGTTAATTTTATGCTACGTTCATGTAAGCAAAACCTTCGGAATATTTGGACTAAAATTTTATAAACTCCACAAAAGAACAAAAAAACGCGAAAGAATCTCATACCGTTACATCTGAACAACGCTTGCTACTCTGCTCTGAAAGCAAAACCAACACTTGAGACAAAGGTGGTTCAGACCAACCCGAGTCCCTGTCAACAGCAAGTTATTAACTTGTCACAGAGGTGCAGGTTATTGTAATACGTGTTGAAATTGTCACTGTTCTGATCCAGATTCATCAAAAGGCCTCTCCATTAGGAGACATCTTTGTTGACCCCTGAGAGCTTTTCCATCTAATGAAGTACTTCACATTATAGCTCTGCTGGTAAATTATTCAACTAAAACCCTATCGAGGGACTAATCGGAAGATGGACACAGAAGACGGAAAAAAAAAGAAAATGAAAGAAGTCTCCTCATCATTTCCAATTCATCACCTTTCTTCCATATTGCCCCGCAGATCAGAGAGAATATTCACCTAATCAGATTTATGATTTATCCCATTTAAATTCAGTCGACTTTCTCAAACGCTGAGAGATGGTGGGTGGGAAACGAGAGGCTGACAGAGAGAAAGAGACAAAGGTGCAATTTACAATCTACAGAAGAACGACACCAAGTGTGGGTGACCTCGATTTGAATGAATAAAGATTGGCTCTTCTAATGTCCTACTATTGTGGCATTTCTAATGAGCATAAATTATGAACAGTTAAGGTGGCAAACTCAAAATCTCAAGGCATCTTGGCTTGATCTCCTATTATGGAAGAAATAGTGTTTTACAGATAATAGCTACAAAAAGGCAAAAGATTTCAAACCATTGTGCTCTCTTTGCTACATTTAATTCCATCACGCATTAAGGTATTTAACAAAGTTTGACAAATCTGTTGCTATACGCATTCAATCAAGGAACTGCAGGCATTTAATCTTCAAAACTGATCATTGTTTCATCCACACATTATGAATATTATACAGTCCCCTCCAGGATTTCGCGGGCATTTTTTGTGATTGTTGCGGCTAAAATGCCTGATTTCGCGGGGCATTTTCCTAAAAGTTGTAATTTTTTTTTGCTAAAATCAATAAACAACCATAACTTTTAATATATAAACCAAAAATACTTCCTAGTTTTGTAAGATAATTCCCAACAAACATTGACATTCTCAAAAGGTGCTTTATTTGAGAACTTTGACAGCTTCTAAATTGACATTCATGAGCATTTCTGTATTGTCCCTGGTCTGCAGCTCTCCTCACATGTTTTGCAGACACAAAGTGTTTGTCGATGCGTTTATGTTCCATGATTACACTGCAGGACGTGCAAAACAGCTGCAGCTGGGGAGGAAACTGGTTTGCTGAAATCTTTGTGGGCAAAT
>NC_051447.1:16583104-16610442 GCF_001649575.2 Kryptolebias marmoratus | reverse complement strand
GCTACACAAACCCACAAAGAAGAGACTAGACCGCAGAAACAGTGGCGAATCACTTTAGAAACAATAAATATTGGGTTAAAGTTGTGGGAAAGTTGCAGTGTTTTGGGCAAAGTTGCAAAAAGTTGCGATTTCGCGGGGTTTGCTTGATTTTGCGTTAATAGTTGTGATCGCAACATCGCGAAATCCTGGAGGGTCTGATTATAAAACACTTAAGACCTTTAATTCACACATCAAGCTGCAAGGCTTGATTTGTGAGCAAATATGTTTGGAGTGGTGGAAAGTCTAAAATAAACAAAAACTAAGGGTGAGAATGAAAGATTTCACAGCACAATACTGTGTTGAAACAAGACAACCAGTTTTATACCATTTACTTAGAAGTCGTAATATTATGGCCAGGGATGAAATAAAAATACTGGTCAATTAAAACTACCATTCATTGAAGGGATGTACAATTTTTGCTCTTTGTCAAAAAAGATGAAAAATGTGTGCATTTGCTTAAAGATTTTTTTCTGGATTATTACAGAAAAGCAAACAATTCCAACAGCTGACAACAGAAGCCAGTATAAACTCACAGCCACTCTACGTGGCAGATATGTTTCCCATGTTCTAAATTAAATTAGTGAGACGATCTCCCACCAAGTGTGGATAGAGGAGCAGGAGTGTGGAAAATGTTTCTCACTAAATGGAGTCTTCTCAGCGACACAAATCAAGCTGAGAGGCGGAGCTGCCTTTACCGTCGGCCGCCGTGCCGAGGTGTTCACACAAAAATACATACGGGGACATATGTGCTGCTAAGACAGAGGGAAGAGCATGTAAATTCACAAGAATCTCAAAGCATACATGTGCACGGCTGGACTTATTCACAATTAAAAGGGAGTCAAATGAGTCCGGGACCTGTTACAAGGGGGGGGGGGGATTTTAACACATGCCTGGACACTGACAAGCAGTCAAAGAGCCCGTCTGTGAGCCGATCAGTGCAGCAGAACGATCGTTTCCATCGTCTCTTACACTGAAGCGTCAGTTCTAACAGCACAAACTCTGATCTGCGTTTTCTTTAATAAACAACTTTTAACAAAAATGCTGCAATACTCAAATCATGCCACTAATGCCTCCTTTCCATTGGCTCTACTTGAGCAGCCCCGCTCCACTCCACTCTACTCTGCTCGGCTGCATCGCGTTTTCACCCGCCTGTCTGCTCGGTAGCATAGGAACACCTCCTTGTGTTGGTGGGAGGGGGGAGGCGGGGTCCAAAGCCGCACCGCGCGCTACCGCATTTGTGTAAACAACAGAAGCGCTATAGACAACGTTGGCCCTGTGTTGTTGCTGTTTTTTGAGCTTCTGCGGATTCTCCTGAGACTTCAGGAAGAGAGGCGCAGTGGAAGAAATGCTCTGGATGCGCGGAGTCGGACAGCTGTTATCCCCCAGAGATTTCAGGCTTTACAGCGCCTTCAGCTGGGGGACAAACATTGCAGGGTAAGCTAACGCTGTTGTTTATAGTCCTATTACTTCGCTACCAATCCAAAATTGCCTATCGGTGTTTTCTTCGGTCTTCTTACGCTTCAATCTGTCCACACCCACGACCAATGAGTGAACAGGAGCTAAGCTTGCGTCACCCACGAAAGCCCGGCCGGCCCGGTTGGACCCTGCTTCGAAGCAGGGCCAAAAATTGCTGGGGCTGGCCTCGAAAAAGGCCCGTGGGAACACTCGCAACGCGAGCCGAGTAGAGTGGAGCCGGGACCATTAGGGCCACTGGAAACAGCCCATATGAGGCGAGAGCATCCACAGTAATAATTAAAATACAAGGAAAAAACTAAAAAAATCCAGAATTTACACCATCCTCTTCATCGTTTCCTATTTAAGCACACAATCAAAGCTTTAAACGACAGGATTAAACACAGAGAAAAATAAAATTAAAGACTTGTTTGAGTTTCTAGGACACAAAGTGACATTGAGCATCCACAACATGGACTGCCACATCATTTCTCAGAAAGCTCTGGATTTCCTGTCAAACAAATGCTATAGAAAATGTATTTTCCCCTCACCAAAAACGCAGGTTTGTGTGTGAATGGGGGTGTTTTCAGAATAAAAGCCTGGCATTGCTTGGAGGAATGCATATCCCCCACCGCTCTTCACGCCAGAGATTTAACCTAAGATCATTTTAGCTTGATAAAGGATGGCGTTGAAGCCATTTTGGTAAACCTTGTAAATAACAGTGAGCGACTCGAGGTGATGTGTGAGATCTTGAGTGATCTGTTGACGCTTGGAGTATGTGGTTAAGATGACTCTCAGCTACTACCACACCAAGTTATAGTTCAATATCTGTAAAAGGGACTCAGTTGGAGTCCTTTGTGTGTTTGTAAAGGTTGATTAGCTGGAGCCATCTTGAAAAGAATTGACTCTGTCCAAGTGTTCATGAGATTTTTTGCTAACACTGCAGATAAAAGCAACACAGACACTGTTTTGGCTTTGCTTGTGAGCAAACAATATCTGGTATAGTGTGGATGGGGCCTTAGAGATGAAAACTTGGATCAACTTTACTAGGAATACATGATTAATTGGTCATTTATTTAGTCAGCAGCAGATGTGTAATTTAACACATCGTGCAAGTTGTATTCACATCAAATATAAGAATGCTGTGATGAACCAACTGCTCAGCTGGTGACAAGAATGAGACACTTTCCAACTGGGCCATCGATCCATCCGTCTTTTCCTGATTAATCCTGTTCTGGGACCTGGTGCCCGTCTCCAGTGGTCAGTGGACAAGAGCCGGGGTTCATCACAGGACCACGCGGACACAAACAACCACTCAGTCACACCCAATGAAGAGGTGCAGAGGCCGCTTAAAAAACAAGAAAACTGGATTTCCCTCTGATGCGTGCCGCTCGCTTCACAGCTCAGTCGCAGGCGGAGGTTTGCCAGCTGCCACTTAAACAGGTGACATTTTCAAGTCCGGCTTGTTTTACGAGGCCTGTAATTTCCAAGCAGGGGGGGGCAAACGTAAATAAAAATTTGATAGCTTAATTGTTATGATTATCCAGCTGTAATTCACCGTGTGTGTAGTTACAATGAAATGATTGAATGATTTAACCATTACAACCAACAGTAAATCAGTTTTACTTTCACCCAAATATGTCGGACGCTGCAGCAATTTGTTATCACTCGCCGCCAAAAGGTTGGCAATAATGTTTTTGCCCTTGTGTGTGTTTGTTACCAAAATATCTCATGAAGCACTGCATGTTAATGAACCCTGAAGGAAGTAATTGTTGGAAATGAATCTACAAATGATTGACTTTTTAAACCAACCCGATTAAAGATGGCGACCACAGCTAATCAACATTAGCCAACACATAAATGGATATAACTTACGGATACTGAAGTAAAATTTGGTGTGGTAGTAGTTGAGAGTGATTAACTTATACTCGGAGCATAATATCACATGAGATCACACATTATTTTCAAGGTTTGACTAAAAATGGCTACAACTCCATCATTTCAGATCATAAAACTTTAGTTTGAAGTTCTGGCAGGAACAGCAGCAGGCGATATGCATTCCTTCAACAAATCCTTCAGTTTTTATGTGACAAGTATTTCAAAAATCATAAATTGTGGATTATCTATTACTGATGTAAGATGTTTTTGGGGTGTTTCCAAATTGAAAGAAAAAAACTTAACTAATCAAACTAAACTGTGAATTTTGTGAACAGTTCTATCTCTACTCAACACCAAATGCATTGTGCCTAATGTCCAGATGAACATCACATTATCTGCTGCTTTACTTCTCCAATCTCTATATAATATCAGCATGAAACAAGAAGTGCTCTCATCCCCACCTCCCAAACGGAAATATATTAAAAGCTAATCATTGTCATCCAACGTAACGGAGGTGACATTTAAATAAACCAGGATTTATCCGCACCATGTCTTCTGATTTAGTTGTGATGTTTAAAATTGGACTTGATCCAAACTGGTCTTGTCTCTACATACAGTTTATCCTTGAGACTTATTTTTAAACTCTACTTCACCTATTCTTGACAAAGACAAACAGAAGCATTGGGATACAATGTAAATTTCACACAGGTTCTTGGAAAAACGCTTCACATGTGACAGAAAATGTTTGGTGCACAGCTTTCAAGTGTAGACAACCGCAAACTTCCTTTGTTGTGTGAAGGTTATCTTCTCATCTCCAAGTGTCTGAATCTCCTGCGAGAAAAATTGATTTCCTACTATGGATTTAGCAAATGTTTTGGCTCGTAACCATTGCACTGCTTAAAAAAAAAAAAGCAACTTGCTGAATACTGAAATAACATCCATAAAAACTAAAGACAAAGAAGGACATTTTTGCAAAGGCATAAGACACGACAGCTGTGCTTCACTGACTGGATTTTTAAAAAAAGGATTCAGAATTTCACAACCATGGTTTCTAATTATTATTACTAATACAGTAAGTATTAAAGTGAATGATGATTGTGAGCACCAGTTTAAAGAGCAGACCTAAAGTCAATCCCATAAAGATAAAGCCTAATACAGGATATGGTCATTTAATGAGGTTAATGATTACTTTAATGGGGACAGTTACATTGGAAGAGGTATTTTTTTTATTATTAACTTTTAATAGTACAGTTCTAATTCATTTTTAATTTGCAAGAAGCAAAGCAAAAAACTTGTTTTACACCTACAACTGCAAAAATCTAGGAATGGCTTTAAAGTGTCATTTCATATTTAGTCTTGTCTCAGTTTTACCTTCTCTACAAGCAAGGCTGAATTCATTTTGTTGAGACAGGGCTCCTCGATCAACAGCTCGACTGATAACGATGCTCACCGGAGACGCGTTCAGCTAAAATACGAAGTGATTTAAATAACGCTTATGCATAAACATGAATTCAGTCAGATTTAGTTGCAGCTGCCCTTCCGCGGCGCGGATTTGAAAGCAGGAAAAAAAAGTTTAAAACGTACCTGAAAGAGCAAAAACCAGTTTGAGAGAAGATCCTTGCAGCAACATTATATCAATGAAAAAGTTTTAATGTTTACATTCATCAAAAAAAAATGAAATTAATGAAACTTTCAGGACACATATTGAGCGTGGCATCTCATGATACTGCGAGACATGAACGATATTTTCAGTGTTTGACCAAAACGGCTACAAACCTGTCATTTCTCAACATGAGATAAGTGGTTTGCAGTTCTTCCAGGTATACAAGGCCCTTTATTTTCACAATTTTTCTACAATTATTCCCAAAAAATTACATTTCATTTTGTTATACTGGAGCCAAATAGAGTTTATTTATTTATTTCTATCATTTATTCATAGGATATTAAGTTTAAACAACTTTTAATGTCAGTAAATTAAGCCTATTTGCTGCGGGACATCCTACAGTTTACAGCCTGAGTCTATTAAAGCTCAGACTTGGCAGAACCTGTCTGCAGTGAGAGGCAGGAGGATTTTAAACCTCTCTATAACCCTGTCAATGAAGCAGCTTCGCTTCGTTTCTGTGTGTGTGTGTGTGTGTGTGTGTGTGTGTATGTTCCCACGTGGGAAAGAGTGCAAGTGCATGACTCACCTCCCGTGATGGTCTGAGATTGCAGAAAAAGGAAGCCGGGGCTGGAGGTTAATCTGAGGTGGGTACAGTTCATCAGATTCCTGAATTGATGTGTGGCAGGCGAGGCAGCGAGCGCGAGGAGCCTGGAAAGATGAACACACGACGGCCGCATCAACACCACCGACTAATACCGGCTGTCCTCACTTAGCAAGGAATTGTTTCAGGCCATTTTAAACATTATCGTTTCCATTTAATAAGCAGAAAACACGCAGGAACGCCATGTTTCTGCTGCGTCAGTTGTTTGCAGCATCTACATGGCAGGTATACAGCAGTAACGATTTGACAGTTTTGGCACAAACCTTGTGAGCTAACAGAGACGACCTGAAATATGTCGCAGCTCCAGGATTTTTCACTCATTCACACTGCTTTCTGAGCATGCACAAGGAAGTCCTGGTGCTTGTACGGTACGAAGACCAAAGGAATATTAATTATTTGTCTTTATTCATGAATTTGATGAAAAGCAAAATCATTTCAACAAGGAAACGTCGGAAAATTAAAGGCCTAGCATTCTTTAAGGAATACATGTTGCTCGCTGTCTTTCATGTCAGCTTTAAACATATTTTATGTTAATGACGTAGGTCCAGCTGTTTTTCTTAAACCCTGAAAATAACGTTATCACAAGATCTCACGCTCAGAGTATGTGCTGCGAACAACTCTCAGCTACTACCACATTAAATTTTAGCTCAATATCTGTAAAAGTGATTGATTTATGCCTACTTTTGTGTTGGCTAAGGTTGAGCAGATGTGGCAGCCATCTTTCAGTGGATTGACCTCAAAAGTTAATTATTTGTAGAGGTAAATTCAGTGATTACTTCCTGAAAGTTTCATTAAAATCCAACCAGTGCCTCATTAGATATTTTGCTAACAGACAACCAGGATTGACTCAAAAAGGTAATGCTGAAGTTTTAAAGCACAGACCTCATGCACTGACAATTACTTTCATCAACAACCACACCAAAGTTTAGGACAAAACCTGTAAAATTTACTGAACTATCTTCCATATTGAATTTTCGTTGGCTCCAAAAGTTAATTGTAGATATCAGAGTTCATCCATTCCAGGTTGAAAATCCTCTGGATATATGAAGTCATTGCGCTTCGGAATCAGTCGGATTTATTGTTTAAATCTGTCACCTCATGTCAGACAGCTGCTTCAGGTGGGAGGGAAGGGAACCAGCAGAAACTCAAGAGTTCCTTATAGAAAAAGTTCACAGAGTCTGTTGCCATGGCGACAGACTCACTCGCCTCTCATTCTGGAGCAGAAATAACCCCCCGGCATTAAAACTGTCACATGAAAAAAAAAAAAAAACACTAAAATATCATTATGGTTCAAGCAAAGCTAATATGGAGTTGTTTATAATTATTCTCAACATGTATCGTTTTTGTTTTTTTATTATTTCTTTCTAAAATCGCTTACCATCAAAAAAGGGGAAAGGCAGGCGATCATCTATTTGCCTGTGTGTCTGTTGAAATATCTCAATATGATAATAATATCTCACTGAATAGACCTTAACTGATTAACTTTTGGAGTCAACATGGTTCAAAATGGCTGCTACCGTCAACAGACCTTATAAACCACAAAAAGAATGGCTTTAATTCAGTAAAATTCACAGATATTTAGCTAAAATTTGGTGCAGTAGTGGCTGAAAGTCCTTCACAGCACATACTCTGAGCGTGACATCTTGTGTTATCGATTAGATCACGTAACTTTATTTTGAAGGTATGAATAAAACAGCTGCAGGTATCATTTTTCACCAAAATGATGGTTTTAGTCTAAAGCTCTGGAATGAAACCCAGCAGGCAGTATGCATTATTTAAAGAACGCTAGGCCTTTAATTTGCTTTATTTATTTATTTCCACATTCTAAACATAGATCAGTGCTGGTAATCTGCAGATAGTCTCTGTTTTTCCTTTCTTTCCTTTTTAACAAATGAGCACTGATGTCAATATTCCATGTATCTGGATGTTTTAACAACAGGAATAAGTTAGTGGAAAGCAACATATATGTCAGGTTTAAAAAAAAAAAAAGAATCAGGAGGACACTTACCAGCACACATGGGACGATTAGAAGCACTGTAGGACAGGATACTATCCAAAATATCTTGTTAAAATAAATATCATTAATAAACAAGAGGAAAACACAGCTAAACAGAGGAGGTGCTGGTGATTACTGACAGGTGTGTACAGTGGAACAGGGCAGAGGCCAATCAGCAGGACAAAACACAGCTGTGCAGAAAACAGGACCGTGACAAGGTCAGCTTCAAAATAAAACGGGAAGTGAAAAATATACTGGCTAAAATAAAATAAATTTTTTAAAAAAAGAAGCTTTTAATAAATAAATCAACATCAAACCATGTTACAGGATAAAACTAAATAAATGCTTCAGCAGATGTAAGAGTGAAAACAGCTTTAAGGTCCATTAATGTTTGCCAGTATTTGTCAGTGTCTTTGTGTGTCTGTTTGCGATTATCTCATGAACCTCTGGACAGATTTTAATGAAACTCTCAGAAAGTAAGCCTTGGATGTAGATCTACAACTGATTAACTTTTGGAGTCAACCAGATTCAAGATGGCCGCCCAAGCAAATCAAACTTAGCAAACAAGAATGGCTATAACTCAGTCAACTTTACAG
Organism: Kryptolebias marmoratus; assembly: GCF_001649575.2. Taxonomy (NCBI): domain Eukaryota; kingdom Metazoa; phylum Chordata; class Actinopteri; order Cyprinodontiformes; family Rivulidae; genus Kryptolebias; species Kryptolebias marmoratus. The sequence continues at coordinate 16,602,217 of NC_051447.1, read as the reverse complement.
ATACTTCTTGTTTTTTTTTCCTCCAGGTTTACCATGAGATTCAAAGCTGTGGTTCCGAATGTCAAGTTTTTTGTTTTACATGTTAAAAAAATATATTTTAAGCACATACAATAAAAACAGCAGAAAAAACTTCTTGTAGAATTACATAAATGATTAAAAACACTCGATGGCAGCTCAAACAGTGTTAGCTTTGTGTGGCATTTTGTGGAGAGGCCTGACAGTGATTGTAGAAAATAGGAATATGCAAAATAACAACAAAAAAAGAACAACATATCAAGATTAAAAATACTAAGCCCTGAGAGATGCAGAGTCTCTTCAATATGAAAAGACCCAAAGTGAGGCCTGGCATACATCCTGTTGGATTAATAAAAAATGTGCTTCCATCAAAAACAATGATCAAGTTTTGCAGAAACAAGATTTGTAGAAAATAAACAAATAAATAAATAAATAACCGCACAATAAGAAAAGCTTTACAAACGCACTGCAGTCTGTTTTCAACGAGATCAATGGAGCGTTAAAGCAAGTGACAAAAAGTTTGTGAAATTAATAGTTGAACAAGGCTTGTATCGAGTTAAGATCTTTCTTCATTTATTGTTTTGTTTACTTTCATGTGGAACTTGTGCAATAAGGGCCATCCAGGCACAACGCAATTCAGTTTCCAAAGAAAACTCAATTTTATTGATTGGATTCTGAGGAAAATGAATAAGGCTTCGCACCTATAGTGCGCTTTACATTACGCTCAATGTTCCAATGACTTTGGGAATATAGACTGCATAAACAATTATTCAGCAAATTCTATTCTCCAGGACTAATTACGCAGCTGAACATTAAACTATGAGTCAACCCGTACTGCTTTATGAATTAATACATTATTGGTACACAAAAGCAAGGGAAGTTTTGACTTAACTATTAAAAAGTTGTAGCATTTTAGGGTGGTTGAACTATTCCAACCACTGTTTATGTTCCCATAAATAATGTGCATCTAGTTTATGTGCGACTGTTATGTTTTATACTTCTCGACAAGAATACCAAATATGCTAAAACTAGCTTAATATCTGTAAAGTTCAGTGGGTTGGAGCCATTTATGAGCTTGCTACTGTCGATTAGCTGTAGCAGTCATCCTAAATTGGGTTAACTTCAGGTGTAAATGATCCAAACATCCAGTGTTTGCTTTCGGAGAGTTCTGGTACCAGACATTTGAACGCACAAAGACAGACGCAGGCAAAAACTTCATCATCCGCCTTCACCATTTGGCGAAGGGCGATACAGATGTGTAGTTTAAGGGGGAAAAACTAAACAAAACTAATATAGGACAAGCTTGCCTTTCCAAAAATATGAAGGTGATCAAAGAGTAAACCAGAATCACGGCTTAGGAGAGTGATGTCGTGATGACAAAGGATCTGTATGACTACCAGTTTGTTTAGGATTTAGATGATGATGTACGGCACACATTTCCTGCATATTACTGCTGAGTTGCACTCCACGCCTTCTATGGTTCTGCAATGCTGGCTTTGTGTAATAAGCCCATTCTGTCATGGGACGTCACCGGCTTGATTGGCGCTCCAAAGTTGAGCTAAAGAGGGACTCAGCTTTGTAGCTTCACTGGGGAAACCGATTTGAGAAAGTCTAAAGAGACCAGCATATTATACCAGAATACATTAAATTCAACATTATAATGGTTGTCAAGAAAATATATCTGTGAGTTTCTTTGTTAGCCTAAGTTAAACCTCTTCTTGTGAAGTGTGACAAGGGGCAGATAGTCATATTCCTTTATCCTCCATCCAAAAAAAATCAACTGGGACTTTAAACCCCCCTGGAATGAACATTAAAAAATGTAGAGGTAGAGCTAAAAAGAGTAATCCGTGCAACAAATTTTCTCTCAAAATAAAGTATGTTGAGGTCTAAAAACAACACAGATAATAGCTCAAACGTTGTGGTTGCTACCAAGGTGTGTACATAATGAGAGTTAGAGCTGTTGGTAATTATTCTGTTCCTGTGAATCACAGCTAGGCTTTAATACCTTTTATTGTAAATTGGTTCAGATTGTTCAGATGGTGCAAACAAGTCAACTTCATTTTTATCAGAAATAAATTGAAGTCATTTCACAAAAATTCATTTTTTTAAAGTACTAGGACTGTGGAAAGTAGCCAATCTCATTGATTTTCATTTTAAAGACCAAAGTTTCTGATTAGGTAAAAGTTCATTATGTTAGGCCGAATTCCAATTTGGACCTTCCCTCTGTGCATAAAGGTAGTATCTCACTGGGCTGCAACTGTCGGAGACTATTTGGTGACTCAAAATTGCGAATAAAGAGGCACGTTTTCCTTCTCGTCTATTCCCAAAGTCACTAAACGTATCGTAAAGCTCACTCTAGAAATAAGGCCTGATTCCTGATTTTCCTCAGTGTTTGTGACCAAGTCAATAGAAAGCCAAAAACCTGACCAGTATTTGAAAATGATTGCTTATTTTTGTGTGGACAGCTTGCAAAACTGTATTCTAGGCTGTTCACATTTTGATGCCGCCCTCTGGCCACATCATACTCCCATCTCAACTTCAGTACTACACAGTGAAACATCCAAAACACCCAACAATTAAAGCATACCTTCGAAGACACAAAGTGTGCATCGACTACTGCAGTGGCTGATTATCAACATGCACAACAACACACTAAGAATTAGATTCTAATCCTCAGTTAATCTGGTTGAGTGACTTTACAGCAAACACACCTATCTGCCATACCGACAAAACCTTGTTACCATTGTTGTGTTAAAACCATGAAGGCGATTAATGCAACAGCGCTGATATGTATCTACCTGCTGGCTGCGTGAGCTGCATTTCAAGCTCTTTGGGGTTTGTTTCAAATGTAAACAAAAACACTTTCTTTGAGCAGTCCACCCCCAAACAGCTGGGGGTTGCTGCTTCAAAAGAGTGTCAGCACCGGGGTGCCATTTTGCCGGGCAAGAGGATGGCAAAACATCTTACACGCTCCACATCAAAATGCAACAAATGAAAGGCGTGAAATTCTCTGTGAGAGCCGATGCTCGCGGGCCGTCAGGTGAAGGTGCAGCGCAGCTACGAATCGCTCGTAAACAACCTCGCCCCACTGTTCAGACCAGGAATACGGCTTTTTTTTTTATGCATGAGTGCTGATTCAGGGCGGAGGACCAGTCGAATCTTTTCCCATTCTGTAGCTTACCTATGAAAGGAACGACACGTGTCATGTGTATTTTTCAGCATTTAACCACTTCAGCATACTTTCAGGGAATTCCAACCATTCAGAAATCAAAACCTTATTTAGTAGATGGGTGCTATAATCTTTTGTATTTGTAATATTTATACTCTTTAATATTTCATCTTTCTTCTTTGATTTCACAAAAAAAAGGGAATTTTTAGCTTGAACCAATTTTAGCTTTGTACTATTTGTGCTAATCTTAGCTTTTGCTACCTTCTTTTTTGGCTAATTTTATCTTTCAGCTACTAGTTTTGGTAATCTATGCTTTCACCAACTGTTGTACTAATTCAGACTTTTACTGCAGCTTCTATCGAGCTAATCTAGGCTTTTAGCTACTGTTTTTAGCTTTGAGCTACTGTGTTGCTGGTTTTAGCTTTTAACTACTGTTTTACTGGTTTCATCTTTTAGCTACGGTTTTCCTAAGTGTACTTTTTAGCTACGGTTCAGCTTCTGTTCTGCTTGTTTTAAATTTAACTCAGTTTTAGCCTCTTCAACAGATCTCAGAAGTATCAATTGGTCTTCGGCATTCACACCACATTTCTACGGAAGCATCTAATTTTTCTTCTTCTAATTCTGTTCCCTGTCAGAATACACACCTGTTCAACGAAACCAATCTACCACTTTTCTCACACTTGTTTCCACCTACATCCACCTCCTTTTCTTCTTTTCTTTAAAATCAATCTCACACTTCCTCTCCTTCCAGTTTCTCTGCCTTGCTTGCTACATCCTTGGCTCTTACGTGGTTCCCCCGTAGGGCTGTGTGTCTGCTGTAATGAATTGTACTTAATTGCCGAGTGGGACCCACAGCCTTAAATATAATTCTCAAGACATTTAACCTGGGCTGATATAAATGATAAACACAGCCTAATAAATGGGTTTCAGCTTGGAGCGGGAAACAAAACCCATTTTTCTTTTCTGTCCCAACAAGTATGCAAACACAGAATGTGCCGTAAATGATCCTGGCAATAATTAGCGTTTTTAAACTAAAGCCCTACATCTCACACTCTGAGCTTTGAGGGCATAAAAACTTAATGCACTCCTGCTGGAGATTTATTATTCGGCTAATACACTAAATTAAAACTAATTTAATTATACATTTGGCACCTTATAGCCCTGCTTTCTTTATGCGTGCTCAACATGGGCTCAAAGCGATCTTTTCTTGAACCTCTCTTCAAAATAAAGATTGAAGCTCAACAAATTTGGCACAGCAGGATACAAAAATTGTATTTTCTTTCTATCAAATAGATATTTTAACTTGTCGAGATAAGACAAAATGATTACTAGGAAAATCAGCAAATAAGAATTTTTTTAATTTTAGGACAGAAGATTGAAACAAGGTGAAATTTGTTCCAGTCTGTTGGGTTTCTTTATCTCAAAAATGGTTTGTGGTTTTTAATTACCAATTTACAAAATCTGAGTGAAGTGAAAAAAAACAAACTGGCTCAATTTGAAATGTATGTCACTGGATTTGGTTCAGTTATCAGATTACACTGGACTAAGTTTAAAGTTGGCTGTACATAAATACATCTGAATTAGATTTAACCAATTTAAATTTCCTAACCCTTTACTATCAGGCTCTTCATTTAATCGCTAGTCGATCGAACTTTCTTTGTGCAAAGACGTATCAGACAGATGCATCTAGAATTAAAACCACATCAGTTTGGAGCTGCTCAACCGATTTAACCGATCTAACCATATCCTGCATGTGCACTTCTGTGAATTGGTGCAAATCGGTTCATATCTTATATCCATAATATCTACATGTCCAACTATGGCTATGCTAAATGCATGTAAATAATACACGGCGTATTGCTGTCCATCATGGTGATATAAACAGTCTCAATGACATCAGTGCACATGCTCATGACATTTAAGACTTAAAGGAAGAGTTCAGCTCTCTCTGGGATGTCATTTCAGTTACTCTTTAGAAATGAGATTGCTTTTGTCCATCTTAGTCTGAAATCATCGACAGTTTGAGGAATTACCTGCAAAATATGCCACTGTTGTCACTTTAAACTGAATCACAGCTATGCTGGCCTGCTCGATGACCATGGCTACTGTGACTAAGGAGAACAATAATAAACACCCATGAGTTCCAAGTCCCTCAGATTAAAGTTGGCGCTTGTTTTGGATGAGAAAAGTATCCAAATTCAGTCAGGGTGAGGCGTTACCTTTTAGTAAATCCAACAAACATCTTTGGAAATGTTCACCCCGCGTTTGTAGACCAGCAGATTAACTGTACAGGTTGTAACACTTGTGCATAATAAAAAGCACTCAGAGCCCAGAAGAGCATAGGAAGGAATCATGGAGTCTGTCCAATCGGACGACCTCCCACTCCCCATCCACCACACGGCTTCGTCTGACATATGCTGTAATATGAAAAGCCCGATCAAAGTAAGCACGGCCCTTATAAATAAAAGAGTGCAACCCATCTGTGCAGCCGCAGAAAGCTCCATGTCAGGGAGAAACGACACATGGGATTGTGTGTGTGGGACCGAACCCATAGACATGTCCTCTGGCAACCAGAGGCACAATCAAACGCTTGTGAATAAATAAGACATTCAGATTTAATGAAGAGATGGCAATAATGGCATTCAACGGAAGAAAAAAAAAAGAGCAACATCTTGTGTATGAGCCATACATATTGAGTGGTGACAGTTTATGGCTCACATAAAGACTGCATCATTGACTTGGCATTTTCCTGTTACCCTGTACTCATCCGGCAGCCACTGCTTCACCTCTGCAGCTTCAGCAAAGTGCATTTGCAAGAGAGTGGTATAAATCTCTTACTTTTATAAACTGTAGCGTTATGATGGATGACAGCACATTCACCGAGTTCAATGGTAATAAAACTAGCATTCCTTGAAGGAATGCATATTGCCTGCCGCCTTGAATGGTTAATTTTTAAACAAAGATCTCAGGTGATATGTTAGCACTCAAAGTATGTGTTGGGACTAACGCTCAGCTACTACGATGCCAAGTTTCATCTCAATATCTATAAAACTGCCTGAGTTACAGCTATTTTTGTATTTGCTAAAGGCAATTAGCTGTCTTGACTCCGAAACTTAATTAGTTTTTCACAAACATCTAATGTTTACATTGAGGGTTTTATGGTTCATGAGATCTTTTGCTAATAGACAGACAGGGTTGACTCCAGCAGTTAATGTCAGAATTTTCACCCAAACCGATCCCTGATCTGTTCACTCTCAAAGTATGCGTTTGGGATGACCCTCAGCTACTAGCAAACCAAATTTGACCTCAATATGTTTAAAACTGACAGAGTTAAAGCCACTTTTATGTTTGTTGAGGTCGATTAGCTGTGGCAGCCATCTTGAATCAAGTTGACTCCAAAAGTTAATCAGATATAGATGCACATCCACTGATTACTTTGTGAGAATTTCATTAAAATACATTCTATGGTTCATGAGATATTTTGCTAAAAGACAAACACACACAGGTAATTACATTATCTCCCAATTTTTATGATGGCAGGCAATAATTAGCTAAATTATATTTAATTATAAACTAACAGATGTTATTTGATTCACAGCCTTTTGTTGTTGTTCTTGTCCTTCAAATCTATTTTAAAAACAGGCTTTAAGCACTACCAACAACAGCAGTGAAACTAATGCTTCATTCATGAGTTTATCTGCCCAACATGACAGTTTCTGATGTCGAACTCAAAGCCACAATCAGCTGAAAGAGTTCGCTTCCCTCCAACAATCAGGACAACAGAGTTTGTCCAGATTCTGTGTTCCAGTGTTGGCAGGAAACTCTTCGACTCCGCAGCATCAGAGGAGGCTGACTGCTGAGGACACAGCAAGCGCTGGATCCCAGAAAGATGTGTAAAGGTAGTGGGGATGAGAAAAGTATAAGCAGCAGCACTGGTTAGACACAGAAGTAAAGTTGTAATATTTTATCCGCTTCTTGGTCACATTCAACCAAAGCTTTACTCCTATTTTTGTGCATTTCTGCTCATGTAAGAACATGATGTTGAGTTATGTTTCTGAATCTGCATGAGAACAAGTCTGCTTGAAAGGTCGAATGGGTCAATCACCACCATTTATTCCTGTTTATATTAATACCAAACTTAATACATGATATAAAATATACCAGCAAAATGCTGCCACACATGCAACTAATTCACAATTCTCTGTGCTTTATTGCACAGAAATCAGAGTAATGAATATGTTTTGATGACTGTGCTCTTTTTAAATTGCTGAGCAACTGATAGTAGCAGTTATCAAAGGTAACGACTAACAAATCTAACACAAGCCTTATAATATTTCTATGAAATGTGAGCAGCAGCAGCTCCAGCGGTGAGGGGACACACACATACGTTTGTTTTAAAAAGGTTATAAACAATTATTTCACCTATTGCAGAGAGCTCTTTGAGCAACCTCAATTTGGAGAAATAAAGTTTATTTCTGACCAGATTGGTGAGCTAACACTTAAAACCAAAGTGGATAGCTGCTGTTTTAACTCCAATCTAAGAAGTTTTGTAGCGATTTATGGGAACATTATTTTAAAAACCTTATATATAGTTATTTACTAGGGGTAGGAATATTGAAGCACCTCACCATTCAATTACAATTCAGAGTGCTGTGATGCAACTATAAAACAATTTTGATGCATTTTATTTATCTTGAAAGTTTTAATGACTATGAATATGAACAGGGATTTATGTGTTTGCATGCTTACTGAATTACTTACAGAAATATATTCTTCAGGGTTCACAGCTTTACTGCAGCATGTTTCTATTACAGGAAACTACGGTAACTCTACTAGGACAAATGGCGCTGCGCAGCAACTACAGCGCAGATAGCAGAAGGGATTTCTGACATTTGAAAATCAATGCATCTAAACAGATTTTTAAACATTACATTAGTCTGTATTTCTCCACTAAACCCCACTTTAAGATATCTGAACTATTCTTTTGCGGTTACAAAATGTTCTGGATTTCTAATAATAATTTGGTTAAATTTGTAACCCTATAAATGTTCAAATGCTCACTAATTTACCAATATTTTTAATTTTCTAATCTCCTGTTAATACACACGCCAGTAAGCAAAAATTCTAAAACGAAACCCGCACCTCTGTTTTGTTTTGCCTCACAGATCTCCAGTTAAGCCCCACATGCAGCGGGACGCCACTTTAAATAGATGGTTAAGCCACGTTGACATCTCGGTGTAGTGTGTGAATTACATCTTCTCATATTACTGGGCTACCTGTGAACTTCAGCACTGTAGTCTATAAAGTAACATAGTTAAATCTGCACAAACAAAACCATTTGTTCTCGTTTCAAGCAGCTACCGCGGGTTTATTCCCTTAGCATCGCCTTGAGGAAACAAGCCGAGGCAAGGAAACACTCTGTGATGTGATGTGCCCAGCACAGATGCGTTTACAGTGTGTTATTAATCACAGGAAGATCATTTTCTCGTGCAAGCCGCCCAGGAGCTTAATTTCATTTGTTCCCATCGATTTAACGGCCGTTTCTGAAACGGGGGGGGAGGGCGCGGGGAGTGCAGGCTCAATACAAGCTATTGATCAGAAGGTAAATGACCTTGTATACACAGTGGCCGTGGAAACCAACCAAGAGGTGCGGGAGAAATTACATCATTTAAAGGTCCCGGTGGGTTTCCCGCAGCCAAGCCGGTCCCAGTCTGTGAGCACGGCTGGAACAGGTGCAACACGTATACAAATGCACGTCTCGCTACATAAACACCTGCCCACGCACACGTCAGATCTCTTCTCCTGAGCGTAATTAATCTTCTCTGTTCGTACCACTTCCCCCCCCCCTCAAGGAGCAGTGTCATGGCAACCGATTTCACGCCGGTGAGTTATTTTCCACGCTTCCGCTCCTCGTTGGCACAAGGAGTGTATTATGAACGCATCGCGACCTTTGGCTTCCTTGCACATGAACTCCTGGATACGCCCAGCACCGCATCAGAGCTGCCTAAGGGGGGGGGGGAGGTCGGCGCTCGCTTGGTGCGTAAACAGTGTTTACACGAATTACACAACACAGCAGATGATTAAGTACCCAGCTGAACTTGGGCACCGCTTTGGCATAAGTCCCGCAACCCAATTTATGAGGTTTAGTGCTTTTTTATGTGTAAGTGTGCGTGGATTAAAAGAAGTGTGGGGGGGTGTTAATAGAATAATGAGTCGGCTTTTTCACGAAGCCACCAAGCAGGAATAAGTGGCACTAAACAACCGCGCTTGTGTTTGAGACCGTTTGGTAACGGTATTCACATGTCTAGTCCTAATCAAGATGTCCAAAACAAATTCTCTACGGCTGATCCAAAACGCTGCCGCCAAAATTCTGATGAGACTTAGGAGAGCTCACATTTCTCTTCCTGGAAAATTCAAAATAGAATTTACAACCTCACAGAGCTCTCAACAACCAAGCTCCAGCCTATATTCAAAGTACTTCACTCACTGGAGGTTTACTTGTGGATCCTAGAGTTTCTAAAAGTAGAAGGAGGCAGGACTTTCAGTTATCACGCTCCTCTCTTGAACCAACTTCCAGTTTCTGTTCGTGAGGCTGACATCCTTTAAAGACTTTCCTTTCTGATAAATCCTATAGTTAGGGTTGGATTGGGTTTCCTGAGCTATCCCTTATTCTGCTATAGGAGGACAAACCGACCACATTTCCTCACTCTGCTGCTGTCTTTACTCTCTCCACTCTCCATGATGGTATTTGCAATTACTGCTGTCATTAACCTGTGTTTTTTTTTAATTTTCTTTCCAAGGAGACCATACCCGGAGCAATCCTTCCGTGTTTACGTCTCTTTCTCCTGTCCTCTCAATCCCAGCCAGTCGAGGCAGATGGCCGCCCATCCTGAGCCCGGTTCTGATTCTGCTGGAGGTTTCTTCTGTTCGAAGGGAGTCGTGACGTGAAGATAATGTGATTGTATTGTATTATAATTGGACTGAATTCTCTTTAACTGGATTTGAATCTGAGTTGTTCTTTATGTTGGAAAGTGCCCTCAGATGACTTTTGCTCTGAATTGGAGCTATATAAATAAACTGAACTGGATTATATTATAACCCCCTACACACACACAGAGGTAAGGGTGTGTGTGTGTTCCTGCGTCTGTGTTAAGTATGTGAATGATGGATATATCTCGTTGCCTGGCTTACCTTATCAGCAGAAGGGCCAGTATGGGTTTCATCGGGAGCTCGATGAGGCTGCAGATACAGGTAAGCCAAGCAGCTTTTCAGGGAAGGGAACACACACACAAAACAAGATTGGCTTGTCTTCACAGCAAAATAAATGGCAGTTTTGAAGCTGAGATAGTCAAAGAAGAAAAAGAGAGACTGCTTAAAGGTGCAGCAACCCTGATAAGAGCGCCAATGTGATTAAAAAAAAGCTAAAAGGGAAAAAGGGGGAATGCGCGGCCTTATGTGGTTCTCTGATGGAAAACTGTCAAGAACTTTCCTAAGTAGTATATTTGGTAATGGACACAGACGTTAAAGCAATGGCTGTGATCCTCCGAAGTGAGGTTCTGAGGAAAGATTATGAACAAATAATATCTGACCAGTTGTGTGACTCTTTGAACTAAGGTTATTGTTTACAATATACTGTGGGAAAAAAATGCAACATGGTAAAAATGACAACAATTAAAATAACGTTGGGGTTTTTTTTTTGGTTCTTGTGGTGCTCCTCCCACTCCTACCTGTTGCCAAAAGGGGAATTACATTTTTTTTCTTGTAGAGAACTCAGACACGGCCTGTCTACCAGAGGAGTGACACCCATTGCTTTTTTTAAAGGTAACACTGTTTTAAATCAAACATTTGTAAGAAGCTACACGAGTTAGCACGGTGAAATAAAACGCCCTGCTTCGGAGACCTGTTTCGCCAGCAGCTCTGCTCCGTTTCTCTCCTAACCTCTGTTGTTTTAAGCAGTGGTGTTTAAAAAAATGCATGATGTTTCTCCATTGTAGCAGGAAACATATCCTTGTGGCTGGAAATCTACTCCACCTAGACAGGTGGGGAAACAACTTGACAAGTCACCAGCTAATTAAATAGCTAACACCAGAATTTTGGGCTTCAAATGTTACTTCACAAAGAGCAGAACAGCAGAGAAGAAGTAATATTCAGCAGTAAATGTAGCCGGTGTAGAAGAAGCAGCATGTTTAATAATGAGTGAGTTTTATTTTTAGAGCAATATTTGTGTTCTAGCTCGAGACTGCAGGCACTGGTAGATAAACAAGCAGATGGTGTTGAAGTGTAACATTTCTTTATTGTCATTTATCGCTGTCTCAATAAAAAACAGAAAATATTGTCATAAATTTAATAAAAGTCTATAACTCCCGTCCCTACTTTGGAAAAACAGTTTCATCCTAACGGGAATCGACGAGTTAACGGTTAGTATCAGCGGGGCAAAGACCACGGTGCCATCGAAGATACTGCTAGCTGCTCCTGCTGCCATCTGTGATTGCAAATAACCATTCAGGTTTATGTAACAATAATACCTCAATGGGTTGTGAGAGTTTGGCACTAGTTGGAGACGCTCCCTCACAAATACGCTTTTGTAGTTTGTCGCCAACAATCGTAGCCCACCGAGATACTACCTTTAAATAGCCCTGTAAATCACATTGATAACATCCATTAAGTCATGTCAGGATGTAAAAATATGTGGCATGAACATCAGGCAAACTCAGATCTAAAAGACAACCCAATTCATTTCAATCTACATCTTATCTCTGTTCAAATCATTTCCTGTCTGTAAAGATGATGAAAACCCACAATTAAAAGGCAGCATGTTTGCAGGCAGAAAAAAAAACAAAACTTTATAGCTTGTTTAGATTTTATGTATTGGTGCTTGTTTTTTTTTTATCTGGCTGAGAACCTCAAAAACACAGACAATGCAAGCGTGAAATCTAAACGCCTCCTTTGTAAACACAAAGAGCCCAGACGCTGCTGCTGCTCTGCTAGTGTGCTGCCTCTGATGGTTCGCTACACTATTTCTATTTTCCTCTCAACTGTAGCCAAATATGCTAAAACTGAACCCTGCTGTCAACCACCCCCCAACCAAAAATAAAAAAAAACAGAGGAGAAAATGTTTTCGCACACAAAGGTCAGTATGATGCTCTTCTCTTTTGGCTATTTTTATAAACCACTCTTAGGTTGTTAGAGATGTACTTTAATGCTTGTAGTTTCATTTCTTAAATGCAGCATGAATCATATAACTAAAGTCCTCCATCAGCCAGAAAAAATAACTTCCCCTTTTCTTCACACTCTACAAAAAAAGACACCACCTGAGAGCTGTCACAACCCAGAATTGCAACAGAATCCAAAGTGTCGACAGAGAAAAGGAAAGGTGACAGCGTTGCTCCACGGGGTGCCTTGTGCTTTTCTGAAATATGTCCTAAAAGACAGTCTTTGATGCCGACAAACGGCGGTTTATCAAAGAGATGGTCCATAATCTTGGAAAACAGACAGGTGTTGACTGCCCGCTCTGTTTCTGTGCCAATCACTTCAGAACTGCCATTCCAAGGACTGAAGGAAGAGCACTGGATGGGAGATGGATGAGCAGCAGAGAATAAAAGGATGAAAGTGGGTTAAAGACAAAGTTTGTGAGCAGGAAGATGAACAGGAGGGGCAACGGGTAACGTGTGGCCTGGAGAATGAGCATAAAGCACAATAGCTGGACAAAGTGGCAAGGAGTGAATGAGTGAGTGAGTGAATGAGTGAGTGTCACACTTGAAGTGGCAGAACATTTCCTCCTCTTGTCACAGGGATGGAGAGGCCTGGCTGTAGGGGGCATATGGGATGAGAAAATGCTGGATCCCGGGCCCACCGTGCCCATCACTGTCACTCACGTCTGGCAGCCCAACGCATTCCAGTGACACGCAAGGATCCCCAGAGTCCCAAACGGAACAAGAGACCCCCTCTTTTTCTCTTTTACGCCACGTCCAGTCACCCTCGTCCATCTTCCTTCAGTCCTTCTGTTTCATCCTTTAAAACCACCCCACTTCACTTAATCTTCCTCCCAGAGCACCTGTTCAGCCCAGTATCTTCACAAACACCAGTTTGGGTTACTATAAGATTAAGTCTCATGGACAGCTTCAGGAGCATCAGAAGCTTTTAATTGGTTAGTTGACAACCTTCGAGTTAATTGAAAACCTCAAACACACTGCTTTTTTGTGACATCATGGGAAAATAAAAAAGAAATCAACTAAAATGTTAATCTCCGTCACTTTGGTTCATCCTCGGGTAGAATTCCCAGAAGCCTGAAGGTGCCACGTTCATCCATACAAACACAAAATGTTTATTTTTTGTGACTTTTATACTTCTTGAAATATTAAGATTGATTTATATTTGTTTCCTCATTGAAGTAAATGGAGAACTCTTCCAATACTTTGAAATCTACTTCAGCATATTTGATTTATTTTTAGATTTTCCTTATCGTTTAGCCAGTTTTACCTTTTTGACAACTGTTTTGCTAATATCAGTTTCCATTTTGCTGCTCTTAGCTTCTAGCTAGGGTTTTGCCGGTCTTAGTTTTTGTTCTGATTATTCTAAGTTTAACAATTTCAGCTTCAACAAAATTCAGCAAAGTTTTTAGCACTCCGCCTTCACACGGCACTTTCTGCAATTCTAGCAGCTATTCTAACTGTTGTTTTGCTTCTGCAGCAGCGCACCTTCTTGCTGTAGGTTTAGTAGCTTGTGCCTCCATCGGCAGGTACTGATGTGTTGAGCGTTTTCATGCCAGCTTGTCATTTTCCAAACTGATGAGCCTGAGCACGCAGAGGCATTCCTGTGTGTTTGCACGCCTCGGTTTGAGCAGCTGCAATGTTCATTTGGGCTGACCAGTGGCTCCAGCCTTATTAAGAAGCACTAGATTGAAGAACCCAGACCGAGCCCCAGAGCAGGGGAGGATATGGGGAGAGCCGGCGAGGAGAGCAGGCAGAGAAAGACAAGAACGAACAGTCCCATTAACACATTTCCTGCCGCTATTTTCCAATTAGCTTGCTATCGATCAGGTAGCAGGCCTCTTGACGCACTGTGCCTTTCAGAGACTGGGCTTGTGGCCACTTTCTGCCCAAACTGTGTTGAGATTTTAACCACACAGTGGAGGTGGACAAGCAAACTGGCTTTGGAAATCATCCAAGCTTTGGTAATTCGCTTGCTGTCCTTGAAAACCAGCTGAACAAGTAATTGTTTTCACGGATAAATAAAAGGGGACAGAGTCACATATGAACTTAGGGTTTTGGAATTAGATATAAAGAAAAAGGAAAAAAAAAACAAAAAAAGTATGTCATCTTGAAATGTCAAGGTTGATGTGATCGTATCGCTGCCATGAGGATCGGCTCTGTTGACTCAGCAAATGAACTCAGACAACAGAAGAAAATGTCAAAGGAAACTCCGAAGTGTTGCACGTTATGTTTGCGAGGACTTATATCATGGGATTAAAAAGGAAATCACCACATAAGACAGATGTCCTGCTCAAACACAAGCACTCCTTCAGCTCTCGGGGGGTGTATGTGTGCAGAGTGACTGCCAGAATGAACCTATGAGTGGCAAGACAAGAGGGAGAAAAGGTTAAAGCCCCAGCGATTAAAAAAGGAAAATGGGACTGTGTTAATGGTCCCAACCCAGCATGAAGATGGCAATTAGGGAGACTGTGGCTCTAAAAATGTCTCTCTTTGATTTAACATTTTTCTTCATCAGCTCTATCCAACAAGCCAGGGAGTGCAGACTTTTCACTGTTGGGTAATTTCAGTTAGTGTTGCAGCATTAACTGAATCATTGAGCATCTAGGAGAAATGAAACAAGCTGTATAGACTCCTCAAAGAACATATCCTATTTTGGCAAAGAAAATGCATTAGTTTGGGATGTAGTATTTTTTTTGCAACATGCTATCTTCAGCCTCCAGGATGGGACCCAATTAGTTGTTTGAAAAGTCAAGAGGATTTACATTTTGTCAAAAAGTGTGGGATACTTTTGGTACTTCTGGCCAACCAGAATTCTCAACCAAATCTGCCACAAATATTTGGCATGTAAGCAGTTCAATTTTAAGATCAACTTTAGTGACTGTAAGTTGAATAATACCATAGAGTCACATGTTTGAGTCTCTGTAATGGTTTTTGGTTCTGTTTTATATTATTCTTGGAGGTTTTTCGAGTTTCGTTGTGGGATTAGGCAGTTTTGGATATTCAGCTGAGTTATGTACTGTTCTTGTTGTAGTTATACCACCACATGTCCACAATTGCCCTTTTTCCTAGCTCCTTACATATCACCTGTTTTTCATTAGCAATCAGCACACCTGTGGTCACTCGGTAAATGCCGCCCCCGCATATATACTTCTTGATTTCCTTGCCTTATTGCCTTGTCTGTTTTTTTTGTTTCCTCATCAACTTGCATCATTATTGCATGTATTTGGGTCCATTCCATATCCAATGCATGGCAATAATACCATATTATACAATGTATAAGGTGCTCCAGTGCAGAAACTTTAAATGTCATTATATCCTGTAGGCTCTCTGGTAAAATATCCATTTTGTGCACTTTATGTTTATGTTGTTCAGCTCTGCAGCTCCTAGGAACATGGTGTAGCATCATTCGAACCAATTCAGGGCAAAGGAAGGAGAAGCATTGTCAGCTTGAAGACCATAGAGCAAGGTCAATTGGACTAGCTTAGAGAATTCCCCAATAGAAGCCCAAACTATTAGGACATGCCATGTCCTGGGTGACTGAGAATCTACACAAACAAAGACCACCGAAAACAGCATCTGGACCACCCTGCAGGCAGAAAAACAAAGGACAGGATGGGGCCTTTACATCAGCTAAACTTTCAAAATAAAAAAAACACTGGCTATCTGCTACAAATAAAACAGAATCAAAAATGGCTGATCCTTCGCAGCACTCTCAGAAGAATAAAACAAATAATGATGCTAAAGTGAGTTTTGCGAGTTTACTTTTGATGGGCAGCAATATATCTCGATGGCCCGCTCAAGTGAAGTGAGCATACAGAAACCACAGTGGATTTATTGGATATATTCTTCTGTAAACAACAGCTGGTAGCAACTGGTCTGATGAGAGGGGTGAGAGTGGGCTATGAGCAAGACAATAAAATATTTTTTTTTTTTTAAAAAAAGGCCTAGCGTACAGCTCAGAGTAATAAGATATGAGCATTCTTAATATTATGCTCAATCATCTGAGACATTTTAAATGTTAAAATATTCATTAGCACAGCTTCAAACTTCATATTTTAACAAACCAGTCTGTATTTTAATATCAATCCAGAATGATGATGAGATGAGATACGAAAAAAAAAAAAAATTAATGAATTTCAAATCTGAAAGCAACAAACGAAGACCACAGCAAACATTTGGGTACCTTCATTGTTTTCAAATATATCAAATCAATATTGTTTGTAGTTTTACTGAAACCAACTTAAAGCCAATCGATGCTTCACCTGATACTCTATCATACAAAGAATATTTATAAAAGCAAGCATTTATTGCAATATATTAGCATATTTTGTGTACCTGTTTAAGTGAAGACGTTTTGTGGGGCTAAAATTAGCAAATTGATCTGTCAGACGTTATCTTTACGGTTCATGTACTGTAGCTTTTGTTCCTTTTTTCATTCTCCTTGTTGTAGTGGTGTCATCTAAAGAACCAATGAGCTCATGAACATGGGAAACAAAAGCTCCTGTCAGTGCATATCAGCTCGTGCACCTCACATGCGCAGCGACCTCTTATCTGAGCTCAGCAAAAGTTCCCTCATCGATTGGATTGCTGATTGTGCGTCTGTCAGCCCACCTGTCCGCCCCACCCCCTCGCCTCCCTCCTTCCATCCATTCTCCCAAGGCCTCATTGATCAGCCATGGCCGGGCTCCTGCCCACTGATCAGTCAGCTTGATGTCTTTTGTGCCCGGGCGAAGTGAATAAACTATCGGGCTAATCAAACGGGAAGCGACGGGGCCAAGAGAGTCGGTGCGTGGCCCTTGAATGTGAGACTGTGAAGGACAAAGTGATGCGACAGGAAGCAGGTGATAGGAGAGATTAAGAAAATAAAAGACTAGGCAAGCAAAGACAAAGGGGTGGGGGTATCAAAACGGTTCTGAGCACGATCAGAAAAGGCACATAAAGGGTAGAAACCAAAGATGTAGAATAGGAGGTAAAAGGGTTAGGGTCCCCAAGGGCCCAAGTCCAGAACGCTCAGCAGGTCTTTTCCACCCAGATAAGAAAACGGTGACGGCGAGGTCCTCGGAAAAAAACGTTTGCGCTCGTGCTTTTCCTCGCAACCGTGGACATAGAGAATAATTGCATCCATGAGAGTGCATAAATTAGCCGGCAGTTGTGGCAAATCCATAAGCAAGTGGATGAGGCCTAAGCACAAGGATCAGCGCCTCTAAAATTCCTAAGCGACCTCCAAGCCTCAAATGGGACAGATTGATGATCATTTCCACCTCAACCTTGTCAATAAGCATTTCATAATGGCGGCTAAAACAGGAGAGAGGATAATATTATGATAAGTGAAGCTTTAAGGATTATATTTTGTAGCAAGGTGACAGCAGGGGGAAAAAGCACTGACGGATGCCCAGATTGATAATCCATTTGCAGGATAATGAGGACAATTGACGGAAGGAAATATCAAACTAGATGGTAACCTGAAGAAGCGGTGCATAAATGCATTTATTACGAGCCAAACAATTTCAAGAAAATAATATGCAAAATGAGGTTACGAACAAATTGTTTATGGCTTGATATTGGCCCCCTGAAAACACATCAATATTCTAGCTGAAGGTGTTCAAGAGTCAACAAATTATTTGGGTGCAGACTTGGTGCTGACTCATGGCAGCGGAAGCATTTCTTTATGAAAACTGAGGACATAAACAAACATTTACCCAGTTTGGAAGCCCCGGGTTTGACTGTGGATTGGTGGATTTTCCTTTCTGTCCTCCATGTTTTCAGTCAATCGGTCCTTAGATAAAAAGAGCTTAGAAAGATTATCCCCCTGGCTTGCATGCCATTATCATTAATCAGTGTGTTATTGACTGCTCTGTCCTTTCCTGTTTCAAGTTCAGGCCTCCGTTAATCCACAGATTTTGCCCAGAAGACACACACTCGACTCTTGGAGGCTCAGTGCAGCTTGAACCACGTCCACCCTCACAGGCATGAATCGATTTGCAGCAAGCCCTCTCCAATCAAAATGCCCAAACATTGTGACTGCCGATGGAAATTCCTCTCCTTACAGTATCGGGAGACTCATTTTGAAAATATGCCGCTGAGGCCAAAAGAATTTGAGCTCATGATGGGTTCATTTTCAAACACCACTGAGTAGCAAATGGAAAAAAAAGTCACCCATTTAAAATGTACTAGTCTTTAACTGTGTATGTCACACATGATTACAGTTTACCATTTGATAAATATGGAACCCAGCAAGAGCCAGGCGTAGAAATAAAAGCAAGGGTTGGGTAAATTAATTCTAAGTTTTTTGTTTATCATATTAACAAATGTGCAACAACATTGATGTCTATGTGCAGCAGGTGTTGTGTTGAGGTTTTATTTAAGCGTAAAACTTGGAATAGATCTAAACAGGGAAAAAAAAATAAACCGACCACAAGAACAGAGCACTAATGCCCCTTTCACACGGACCCTAATGGTCCCGGCTCCACTCTACTCGGCTCGCTTTGTGAGCGTTCACATCTGCATTTGTTCGAGGTCGGCCCTGCTTCTTTGGTCCCTGCTTCGTGGGCGGCGCAAGCTTAGCTCCTGTTCACTCATTGGTCGTGGGTGTGACCAGATGCAAGCATAAAGAGCGAAGGTAGGAATATAAACAACAGCGTTAGCTTACCCTGCAACGTTTCTGCCGTCTGTCCCCCAGCTGAAGGCGCTGTAAAGCCTGAAATCTCCGGCGGATAA
>NC_051447.1:16571604-16583092 GCF_001649575.2 Kryptolebias marmoratus | reverse complement strand
CATTTCTTCCACTGCGCCTCTCTTCCTGAAGTCTCAGGAGAATCCCCATAAGTTTAAAAAACAGCAACAACACAGGGCCAACGTTGTCCATAGCGCTTTCATTGTTTACACAACTTGCGCTAAGTTTCGGTAGTGCACCCCCCCGCGACGCGGCCCCACCCCCCGCAACATGAGGAGGCGTTCCTCTGCTACCGACCAAACTGGCCGGTGTGAACGCGATGCATTCTTTATAGAGCCGAGCCGAGTAGAGCGGAGTAGAGCCGGACTTCTGAATTAGGGTCCGTGTAAAAGAGGCATAAATGTTACCTGTTCAAACAAACAATGGGAGCCCAACTCAAACACAAGGGGGATGGATTAAACAATAATCTATATCCATAATAAACAAAAGAGCTCGAGAGGGAGGCGTTGAACTCCCAGCAGCTCATCAGCTGTGTACCGTGATGTGGGACAGTCTAACACTGTAACGCACACAATCGCAGGTGTTTTCCCTCTATGTCGTGATGCTGCTAAGTGTGTTTATGCTGGGATATAATTCATGTGGTCAGCTTCGGTGCTTCTGTTCAAGAAGACAGGCACGATCTCAGCCAGCCAAACACAGACACCGGGGGTCAAATGTCCTTCAGCAATAATTGGAGAAACGTTAGAGCGCAGGCATTCATGTGGTCTCAACTATTCCCTCTGTGTGCGCATGCCTGGATGATTAGGATTTTAGACATATTTAGGATTGTCCACCAGTTAACAAATATGATTAATTAAGGAAAAAGAAGCTTGGCCATATTAACTCTACCCTTATAAAACTTACCGTCCCCTCTTCTCCCCTGTGCCCAGTTACCGTGTTTTACGTGCACACACTTGTTTGTTTTCAGGTAAGCAATGTTAGCTGAACTGTATTTCTGTGCGCTGATGTTTACATTGTTTAGCACACTCTGGCTGAGGTTGTGCACTGCCGACGCTCGCCTCCCACTGTTGACTGCAGCTGTTTACAGTCTGATTTACTGACACATACAGCCTGGTCAAATAGATGGAGATAATCTATGCAAATGTAAGGCAGTGTTTTCTCAATCAAAAGCCATTTAGGAGCCTGTGTATCTTCCCGTACGTGCTCATCGACACAGATCCCACAGGGCCCCCGGTACAGTTGGTTTGGTGATATGAGACTGATTAAAAACAATGCAAAGTGGTTTGTTTAGCTTCAAGAACACCAGACAAATTTGTGTTCTCTCAGCGCGCAATAAATGCAATATCACACAGACGTAAGAGGCTTGTTTGGTTGGTTTTGTTGTTAAACATAAATTACGCACCTTCAGTTTTTTTATTTATTTTGCAAGATGCCTTGCATTTTTTTTATTCACGCTGTCCTTGCACTTCTTTGGAGTAGTTTAAGTTGTAAAAACAAATTGTGTAAATTGTGCTGCTGTGTAAGTGCATACATGAATGAGCAACTGTTCAAAATGTGTGAAAACGCCTGTTAGAGTTAATATGGTCAATCACAGTGTAACATGACACTTTAAGCCTCAAACAATTAATTTAAATTAAATTACAAAAGGCATATTTGAATGTACAACAGCAAAATGAGAGCTGTGTGAATGAATAAAAATGAACCCCTGAAAAAATAATTAACTGAAGTGGGTTTTTTTAAATTTTTTAGTCAGGAAAAAATCCCTTTTGTTTACATGGAGGTGTGGGACTTAAATATTGTACTAGAACCAGCCAGCAGGGGGAGCTCAACTTTTGTGATTTCAACTTCCTGCTTCCTGTCCTGTCTCTAGTTATAATATATGTCGATGAGCAGCAACATTTGATTTTTACCAGTAAGTAGGTGGTGACCATTAAAGTTAAAAAACAAAAACAGAATTCACTTTAATTTTTTGGGAAAAAGAGAAATAAAATAATTTGATTGATGCCTGGAAATGGTTCATTACAAAACTGGAAAGAAAAATAAACCAACTGATTTTTGAGTTTCAGATCGATCGATCACAAAATCAACCAGTTTCAGCCACTGGCCAGTTATTTGGCACAACCCCATTTAGAAAAGACCCAATTATTCTCGAAAATTACAGACTTTTGGTTTAAGCCACTATTTATTATTTGTTTGTTGTTGATGTGATAGCAATAAAAACAATAACGTCTGTTGCATCTTTAATTTAAGAAATTAATAAAAATATATTAGAAGTTCTTAAAATGTTCTAATTTTCTATTTTTTATCACAAGCTTTTCTAGGCAGATACACCTGTGGTTCTCAAAGTTGGGACAGTAAGTTAAGATGATCCTCAGAAATAAAAGTAACATAATTTATACTAAAATGTTTTCACTATGATTGTTACTAGAAATAAAAACAATAGTTATACATAGGAAAAAAAGAAAAATATATAAGTTTAAGCTATTTGTGTTGTCTATAAGCTCTTATTTACTTTTTAGCCATGTTTGTGTAGTTTAACAAAAGGTTTTTGGGGACATATGTGTTTTGCTGTTCTGATTTTGGGGGTCAGAAACTGAAGAGTTTAAGAAGCACAGCCCTACCATAATATATTTTGAGTATCTAATAGTATTTTCAAAAAGAGAGTTAGGGCCCAAACCATAATGGCTATACAAGGATTTTCTTGTTAAGTCAGAACCTCATTTTTTAGCACCAGAGTTGTATTATATAAAAATCTTGGCAGCAACACATAATACAGCCCAGTATGTAATGAATATATCCTGTACTTCCTGGGCTGTATTATGTATTGCTACCAAAATCTCAATTAATGCTTACAGGGTATGAAACTCTGCTTTGGTGCTCATATGTGTTGACAGATCTACCTTCAAATCAAATATTCTCAAAATATGCATGCAGCACGACTGAATTATTGCAGGGGAAATAAAGCCGAGCCCTTTTGTTTAACCCATAACTCTTTCAAGCCATCTATGTATTATTGAAGTTTTTCAGCACCTTGTAGTTTAATTAGCTAAATTCAATAAAAAGATAAGCTGATTTTATGCTCAGCATCACTGCTGGCCATTTTTATTCAATAAACCTCCAACTATGATCAGCACTTTGAAACGTGGTCTTGTGGAGCAGTTTTTAATGCTCCACTGTGGCCAAAAAGCCCATGTTGGGTACGAGAGAATCCCATTAGTCTCAGATGGGTCCTACCAGGACGCCCTGCCACACATCCACGTCTCCGTTATGAAAGTCTCCTCTCAGTCTGAAAACCTATCAACACCATTTCCTTTGTGCAAGCTAAAAATCATTTGTACCCATCCTACCTTCTAGCCCCCCACCTCTTTTTAAATCTGGTCTGAGCTCAGAGCCAAAAACCTGCCTCTCCAAACCACCCACACCTCCTCTCCTCTCCTCTTTCTCTCTTCCCTCACCTCTCCTGCTAAACTCCAAAGTCTCCTAATTTCTGTCACGCTAATTGGGGCTGACAGACACAGCTAATTATGCGCAGATAATCTGCTGCATCTGACTAATTATAATTCCCATTAGCTGCCGATATTGCTCATTAGATTAACTTTCTCCAGAAGAAATTGGAAATAATAGGTCGGGCTCGACGCTGCATCTTTTCGGTAATCATAGGTAGGCCGGCTGGGCGGCGGGGTGGGGGGGTTGGCTGCTAGATCCACACTCTGATCTAAGTGAAATCTGATGCGTCTCAACTGCAGCAGCTGAAATAAAGAAAGATGGCCCAAATGGGGGGGGTTCTTACATACGTTTAATCAGATAGAAACTTACACCTAAAATTAAAGGCCTAGCATCCCTTGAAGGAATGCATATCACCCACCGCCTTTCATACCAGAGTTTTAACTCATCTTATGCTGAGAACTGAGGCCGTTTTGGTCAAACCTTGTCAATGACAATCTAATGTAATATTACGAGATGCAATAGCACCTTGGAGTATGTGTTTGGGATGACTCCCAGCTACTACCACGCCAAATTTTAGCTCAGTATCTGTAAAACTGAGGCTTATTTATGGCTATTTTTGTGTCTTTGCTAAGACTGCTTATATGTGGCAGCCATGGAGAATTAATCAGTCTCTCTACTTGTTGACCACTCTGGCTGATAAATAAAGCAGCTTAGAGAGAGAGAGAAAAAAGATACTATTAAAGTTGTCTGCAGTGGAAAACAGCAACTTGTGTGTACCTATAATGAGTCCCCTACCTGAGTTAACTCAAGCGAGGGGCTCATTAGCCCACTCCGCAGCATGATTATTGTAAATCAGCTGTCACACACACACTTTTCCACTATTTATTTGTGGTCTAATGTGCCTACTGCTGTGTAGCCTGAACTCACCTTTTGCTGTATGACAGATCTGCAGCTTCCGGTTCACCAACACCGCCAGACCTCCTCTGCTTAAATACACTTTTGTCCTGTGGGGAAGGAGAGACTATTTAGCTTTTGAAAACTGTCAAACTGCTTGGGAAGGTAAAACATAAAAGCAGGTCTGCTTACGGCCGTAGGGCTGCATTGTAGAGTCAACTTACTTTGTAATTTCTTGTTTTGAAATAAGTTAAAATAAGCTGCCCTGAACGCTGCTGCTGTTTGGTTAAAGGCCTAGCACTCCTTGAAGGAATGCATATCTGCCCACCACTTTTCATGCTAGAGATTTAACCCTCCTGAAGCCGTCAAAAGAGAGAGGGAGCCGGAGAGAGGTAGAGAAGCCCTTATAACTTCGGATCAGGCCATGGGAGGGTTAAACTGGTTCTAATCAGGTATAGATGTACATCCAGTTATTAGAGTTTTACCTTAGCAAACACATAATGCCATAACTCAGTCAATTCTACAGATATTGATCGAACATTCAGTGTGGTAGTAGCTGAGAGTCATCCCCAACTTTAACTTCGAACACTACCTGATCGCACAAGATCTGATTGGTCAATACCTGTTGGAGTCAAATCTGTCTGTTAGCAAAAATATCTCATGAATTACTACCCAAATTTTAATAATGTTTAGGAAATATTCAATGAATGAACATAAACAACTGATAAAACTTTGGGATCCAACCTAACTCAAAATGGCCACGACAGCCAACTGATATTAGAAATGGCTATAATTGCATCAGTTTTGCAGATAATACAATAAAAGTTGGTGTGGTAGTAGCTGAGAGTTAAACTTCAGCATTAATTTTGAAGTTTTTGTATGTTAGCATAAAGCCGGATAAACCAATGAAACTTTCAGAAAGTAATTATTGACTGTTTATCTACAAACGACTAACAATGGCCGCCACAGCTAATCAACAACAGCCAACAGCTGAAAGTAATTGTATGGCACTTCACAAACAACGAAGGCTGCACAGCAAAAAGTGGCAATGCAAAGAACAGTAAAAGAATAACACTAAAAATCTCAAAAGATAGAAAATGGCAAAATAAAGTAGTAAAAACACAATAAAAGTACAGATAACCACTTAAGCTGTCAAGCCCTAAAAGAGTGGAAGGCCAGTGAGAAGAAATGGGTCTTTAATAGCATCTTAAAGTTATCCAAGGTCTGCACAGATCTTATATAGAGAGGTAAATTATTCCATAAACAGGAACTGCAGCTGCTGAAGCTAAAGACTTAAGTTTAGATCTTGGAGCATCTAAAAACATCTGGTTGGTTGATTTCAGTGTTCTAGATGAAGAATGGTGTTTTAAAAGATGCTAAAGATAAGATGGAGCCTTAAAAACTATCAGTAACATCTTAACA
This sequence comes from Kryptolebias marmoratus, assembly GCF_001649575.2. Lineage (NCBI taxonomy): Eukaryota > Metazoa > Chordata > Actinopteri > Cyprinodontiformes > Rivulidae > Kryptolebias > Kryptolebias marmoratus. The sequence continues at coordinate 16,577,430 of NC_051447.1, read as the reverse complement.
TTGAGTCCTGTAACACAGAGGTCCGCAACCTCCGGGCCACGGACCGGTACCGGTCCGTGGAGCTGAAAAGGTTGGGGACCGCTGCTGTAACAGACAGGAAGCCAATGAAGTGAAGCACTGCTATTATATGCATGACGTTACTTTCTAAGTTTGACCAGAACAGCTACGACTGTCATTTCTCAACATATACCGTATTTTCCGGACTACAAGGCGTACCTGAATATTAGCCGCACCGGACTAAAAGCCACAGGTGTTTTAATGTTTAATTACCATATGGAGGAGAATATGCACAAAGGGGATTGTCAGGAAAGAGATGGTTGTTTGGGAACACATCCCTTTTATTAACATTTTGAAAAACAAGCTACTGGTACATATTTGCATAACTTTTTACGTATATGTACAAGTACCGGTACATGTTTTGTACTGTGCTGTTTAAACGAGTAATAAATGTACTGTATAACAATAACCTGCAGCACACCAGAAAATAATCAGCCTACCTTTTGGGCTAAGGTGCAGTAAAACGGCTTTAACAAGAAGAAAAGTCAGTCATTCATCGTTTTTTTCCGCTGTTGTACGGCACTACTTTGCCTGGCGGAAGGACATGTGTGTCTGATCACGTGCCCTTCCGCCAGGCAAAGTAGTGCCATACAACAGCGGAACAAACCAAAACAAATCCTCTTACGATATCACGAAAATCATGAAAAATCCATAGAAAAGCCGCACCGGACTATAAGCAGCAGGGTTCAAAGCTTGTGCAGAAAGTAGCGGCTTATAGTCCGAAAATTACGGTAATATCATAGTTTCAAACTTTAGCATGAATGGCTGCAGGTGACATGCATTCCTTCAAGGAATGATAAGCTTTTAATTCTGTAATGGAGTATTTTAACTCCACTACTCGTGGCTTCGAATTAAGGGCCAAGGTGTTGGTGTAACAAGGAAATGGGACACAGTCTAATTCTTTTACATCGTTGCTGTGTTTCAGCAGCATATAGGTTCATCGTTTGCCTCACATGGGTGCCCTAAGAGAACTTTTACAAATAGGGAGCAATGTTAAAATCCACTGTTAGGATTTCACAAGTTCATAGAACTAAATGTTATTTATTGATGCCGTGTGGGACCGAGGAGTTTAAAGCCTGCAGAACAGAGGCCCTAAAACCCACAAATAAGATATTGATCACTTCGAGACGTGAGAGGAGAAAAAAATAAAGTTCTATTTAAACACGAAGTACCTCACATACTCCGTCGAACAGTTAACATTCTTTTTCTTCCCGCCTATCATCTCCAGACGCCACAAATACTGAGAGCTGTGACATTCAGCCGAGGTTCCTATGACAACCCGTCAATTTGCCCGTCGAGAGGAGGGCCGACAGCACTTTAGGGTGTTCAAATGAAAAGGCTGATCTGAACTATATGTGGTTCTATAGTCTGTATGTTCGGTGGTACGCTGTGCCGCACTGTGTGACGGGACAAAAGAAAGAACTCGATATCTTTCGCTCCACTTGAGTGCATTCATCTTTTCATTCAGCACTGCGAGGCTAATCCCTAATGTGTGCGTCGGTGTGTTTGTGCTGGTTTCGTTTTTTTGCCAGTTTTTAATGTCCTGAGTTTGATCCTCTTAACAGCTTGTAAGAAATAAGAACCAGACAGTGAAGGAAAAAAAAAAAAAAACCTCCCCTCTGTATGAGCCGGAGCCAGAGACGAGCGATACGTGTTGGCTAATCAAGAGCAGAAGAGCTGCGCAGCGACGTTCGCTCCGATGGGTTTTAAAACACAAGTTATGGCTGAAACCATAGCAACTATGTTTCAGCAAATAATAAAAAAAAAAAAAGCACTTATTCTCTGCAAGAAAATGTTCAGGTCCACCTACACGGGGCTGGAAATTGCCCCGAGTGGTAGTGTTAAAAAAAAAAACAAAAAAAAAGGCAACAACAATATAAGTATGATTACAGGACCACTCAATCACTGTGAGGAAAATAACAAATAACTGGAGACTGATACCATTCTGCTTTTTATATTTGGGTAGCTGCGGGCGGTCGGATTCTTGATGCCACCAAACAAAAACAATGAGCATCCGCCAAAACACTCCCTTCGAAAGTTTATCTTTAAAAGTCAACACAAATAATAATAATAATCTCAATAAAATTACTCAGCTAAAGATGTCCTGAAGCCAGAAATTATTACCTTACAAAACAAATTTTGTCTAAACAGTTTTAACTTTTCTGTCCAACAGCACAAATCAACGCTGATTTAATGCAACTCAGCTTTTGCAACTGGCTTTTTCACTTTTTACCTTGTTCAGAAATGACAGTTTTGGTTAAATCTTGAAAATAACATCATGCATGATCTCATGATTTAGTGCGAAATCTCACACCATCTGTTAGTACTCTGAGGGTGTGTTGGGGATGACTCTTAGCTACTACCACACCAAATTTGGGTTCAGTATTTGTGAAGGTGACTGAGTTACAGCCATTTTTGGGTCCACTAAAGTCAATTAGCTGCCATCTTGAATCGGGTTGTCTTAGATGCACATCCAACGATAAACGTAACCTAAGTTTAAACTCAGTAACAGCCTTCTGCTGTCATATTTTTATGTGGGAGTGTTTATCCGCACTGAAGGTTTATCTGTCTTGTGTGATTCACATCTAACGATTGCTGTCGTTCCTGCGCAGCTTTTTGTTCACCGCTGTTACCCGTTCCGCACGGACTGCTGATCAGAGCTACAGTAACCACCTCGAGAGGCGCTTAGTGGCGCCAACGATGAAGCTGAGAGGAGAGGAAGATCACGATTGAGCCGTGGGAGTTAAAAGCTCCAGCCATCAAAACTAAGTACACCCCTGACCCCTGTTGTAGTTCTGCAGAACGATGTTCTTAGTTAAACAAACGCACATATAGATAAGTGCACTTTATGCTTTCATTACTTAGTCTGTCCTCTTTAAATCTTATACATTTCCTCTTCTTTCGTGGTTATGAAACCATGTTTTGGCAAAGGCAGAGCGGTGATGTTTTTGCCCATGTCTCTGTCTTTATTTGTCTGTACTGTTAGCAAAATATCTCATGAATCAGTGACTAGATTTCAGTGAAACTTCCAGAAAGCACATTTACAGCTGATTACCTTTTGGAGTCAACCCAATTCAAGATGGCCGCCACAGCTTATCAATCTTAGCCTATACTAACATGTATATAATTCAGCTTTACAGAAACTATAAGTAAACTCCAGGAGGTTCCAAGGTTTAACCAAAACAGCTACAACTTTCCCATCATAAGCTGATCTTAGAGTAAATCTGTGGCACATACAGCAGCAGGTGATATGTGTTCCTTTAAGGACTGCTAGGTCTATAATTCTCCTTTCTTATCAAGTAAAATGTGGCAATGATAACTGACAGACAGTGTGTGGGCAATCTGTCCCTTCTCCCCCCATTCCCTCCCCCAAATGCATTCTCCTCTCGCTCTGGATCCCAGCCGAAAGGATTTCTATAACAGGAAACAACACATGGAAGTTTTCAAAAGGGAGCTCAACTGTCTAAAACAAGCTTCCAGCGAGAGAGGAAAAAGGACCGTAGTGTCCTATTTGCATGAGCAGACAGAAGGTTAATAACACGAGGCCTGCTGCGAGAAAGGGAGAAGAAGAACAGAGCCGGTAGGAGGGAGGGGAAAGTGCTGATCCTCCACTTCTGGCTCCTGAGAATCCATCCAAGGCACAAGGGAGGAGCGCGGAAGTAATTAGAGCCCCGTATATGTGATGGGTTTTATGTACAGCACCACCTCCTTTTTCACTGCAGCAACTCATTTCCCAAAATACACGTTGAGATGAGGCGGCAACAACAGCAGCGACTGCAAAACTGGGAAAAGGGAGATATTCAACCAATTACAATTACAACCGTGAAGATACTGCACATCTCACCTTTCAATCTGGTTTTATTCCTGATGTGTTGTTAGGCAGTTTGGTGCCAAATTATTAGGAATTTGCGTATTTTGGTTATGTAGTTATGTTGCGTTTTAATTCTTCTTCCATCATTTCCAACAGTCTTTGATTCGGATTCCTTTACACATCACCTGGTTTCCGTTAAGGTGGCGTCTCAATGCGCTGCGGCTGGCGGCATTCACGAGGGAGTCTCCAGAATGTTAGGAAACCTTCACGGTGGTTCTCAGTTTCGAGTTTTGAACATGCACGAAAAAACGTGGGCTGCAAATTTGCTTTCAAAACAGTTGCCGAGTTGACGCGGGCGCCTCAAACCCGAGGACCTGAGCTGTATCCTGACACCGGCATTGACTGAAAACAGCTAAAGATCACATTGATGATCAAAACGGTCTAAACCTGCTTTTCTTCATTTCAACCTGGAGAGACTCACAGGGAGAGATGGAGACAATTAGAGAGTTTTATTGGCTGTAGGTCTTTGGCGCTCGGGCCCCGGCAGAAGAAGAGTTTGCAGAAAACCACTGTGAGCTTGAATGATCGACGTAGGGTGAGAGATTAGGGTAGTCTTCCCCCGGGACCCGGACCTGGTGGTGGAGTAGAGGACAAGAAAGGGGAGTCCGGAGGGTGGAGATGGGCGAGGCGGCGGGATGAAAACTTGGCTGGCGAGCCGGAGGAGCCGTTGACGGCTTCTATCCCGAATCTGGATGCTAATTGGGATCTGCGTTGAGTGATGCTGGACAGCTCAGGTGAGTCTGCAAAGTTGAAATTACGGCGAGCCTTCACTTCAAAAGTGTACTCCAGCAGATTAAATCATAAGCATGGAGGGCAACTGCCAAGGTGGGTAAAAAGTCAGCCGAGGAGGCCATGATGTGGCTGGAGGCAACAAAATAATGTGCAGGGACAAGAATACAGCTTTGCAAACTGTGTGTGCACCCAAAACTAAGCCGTGATTCTCAAATACTCACAGTTCACTGAGAGTGCAACAGAAATTCACCAGTTTTATCACAACTATGAGTCACCCAACTAACCTCCACCAGCTGCAGCCCAGAGAGACTTTAAAACCTCCACCAGGTCAGGAGTTACTGATAACTAGAATTCACTTCGTTAATGATACAACTTGTTTCTTGCTCCAAGTATCAACCCACTTGTGCTGTGGTTTAAATTAATAAAATGGCATCAACTCCCACAAACGCATATACAAACGGGCCAGAAAATTAATAAAATATATCAGCGTTCACGCCTTCAAGATACTAATTTACAACTGGGTCAGGATCTGCCTGATAGTTTGTTAGACTGTAACTCAAATTAAACTTTGCCTGCACAAAGATTCAAATGTCAGTTTCTTTCCTTAAGTGGTTGGAAAAGCAATGAGAAAAAAGCAGTTTTCATTAAGTTTTAGGATGTAAAACCATATATTATGCTTTCAACTCTGGACATTTTTTTGGCCTTCTTTCTCTAGTTTCTCCACAACGAAGCTGAAAACGGAGAAACCAACCTGCGGCTCCAGTCTGGGCGAGCGTGTGATTATTTTCTGTTTAGGGCTAAAGGTGGCGGGGTATTCAGATAACAGCTGTTCGGAGCCGGGAACCGGTGTTTTACACGACGCTGCAGAAACAAATAAATGTTTTGTGACATCTGACAGGGAGACGACTGTGCGAAGAAACCCCATCAAATCCGAACGGCACCGACGATGTCGAGCAGAGATGTTCAACAGCAGAGACAAACGTCTGTAACGACCCTTTATTTCATATACTCACACTTAAATCAATCAATCAATCAAATTTTATTTGTATAGCACATTTCAGCAGCAAGGCATTTCAAGGTGCTTTACATAATTAAAAAACAAAATAAAAACAGCATGTGACAATGAATAAACAGTAAGAAAGAGACAAACATCAAAAACCCGCACT
>NC_051447.1:16558986-16571554 GCF_001649575.2 Kryptolebias marmoratus | reverse complement strand
ATAAGCAACTCTAAACAGGTGGGTTTTAAGTTGAGATTTAAAGGCACCCAGTGTTTCAGCTGTTTTACAGTTTTCTGGAAGTTTGTTCCAAATTTGTGGTGCATAGAAACTGAAAGCTGCTTCTCCTCGTTTGGTTCTGGTTCTGGGGAGACGGGCTTTTAATGTCATTTTTAAATGGTCTTAAACAAGAGTTCTCTGAGCTTTCAAAGGGTTCTGCTTTGAAAGCTGGCTCATTTTTCACTTCCTGTATTCCAGATATTCCTGATTTTCTGCAGGAGAGCGCTTCATTTGTCAAATCATTTATCCGTGACCTATGAGTCATCCGGGCATAAAAAGCCTCCGAAACTTACAGATAAATCAGACAACTAAGCAACAAATTGAGTTTAAAGTAACTCTGTGTCTGCGCCTAAAGATATCAGCCCACTGGAACAACTTCTTCAGGCGGAACCACAATTTATACCAAATATAGGTAAATCTGACGGGCAGTGTCAGTGTTTTCTTTACTTGTCTTAAAGTTCTGTGTTCTTTACTTGATTTAAAATGTAAAGTCTGATAGTTAGGAGCAATTAATATCTTAGCTGTTGTAAATAAAACTCTTTGAACGTGAGTTTGGAGAAATCTAGTTTAATTCGGACCAGATTAAAGAGCCAACCGGGAGTCGAGCTCAGTCAGGACCAAAACAGATCGCTGCCGTCTTAAAATTCCATTTTTAAATACTTTAGCCTGCTGTCAGTTTATTCCAGTAAAATTATTACAATATTCGAGCTGAAAATGCCTCCAGCTGAGTCTGCTTCTTTTCACAAAGGTAATGTAAAAGTTTATGAAACAGAACAGAATTTGAAATGTTAGAAATAAGAGCTGTTTTAAAAACGGCAGAAGTCTTCTTTGATCTTGGCCCCACTCGGACTAGCCATTAGCTTGTCAGTCCTGTCAGGATTAGACTCTGAACAGCCTCCATTTGCAGAAACAAAGACGAATCTACAGCAGGCAATTTAATAATTGTTCCTGACCTTCCTGAACCTTTAAAATTTTAAATTTAAAATAATACTGAACTGGTATTTAAGACACACTTGTGTATGTTCGCTACTGCAAATAAATTGCAACATCCCTGCAAATGATGCACAATTTTATTTGTTGCAATTTAGTGACAAAGTGTCCTAATTATGTCCCACTTTAATAGGAATTTATTCTTTTGGTTTTCTCCAATCAGTCACTACATTCAAAGGCTGTAAACCCCCTCTTTGTGTTGTCTCACATTCCTCACACTTTCCAACTCAGAAACTGAAAAGGCTTCCAACTTTGGGGACTATTATGAGAGAGAATTGGTTCAAACATCCTGCAACACGTGAGGGAAATTAGGAATCCTTACAAAAGTTTCTAAACATTTTGGAAACTTCCTCCCAAACGCCAGTCACAGCCCAGCGGCTAAAAGGTCATCAGCTATTTCTGGTAGACTTTCTCTACGCTGAATTCTTTAAAAACATTTCCACCGGCGCAGACGAAGTTTAAGTAACGCCAGCATCCGATTCTGGTCAGACGTGGACTTAATGCGGCCATTTGGAGCAAATGTTATTGTTTCAAACAGGCCGTCTGGTGGTAAACTCATAAAGGAACATCGTTTCAGACATAAAATACTGTTTCAGCCTCAAAAGGCTTCTAGAAGAAAAATAACATCTCTAAATGCTTACTCCTTTTAAAAAAGAATTATAATAAACTGCAAAACTGGACAAGCAAAAAAATGTGACCTAAAAATCTTTTCTACATATTTGACATTTTTGTGATTTCTCTTAGAGGATGAAAATTACAAATGAAAGGTAAGCGTCATGATTAGCAGTGACTTGATTGGCCAAGGCCACAGCACCCCGGAGAAGCCTGCTTGGAGTCAGAAAGTCTACCAGCGTTAAGAAAATATGCTTCATTGTGAAGCCAATATCTGTGTGAAACGTTGTGTTAACCGTCTAATGCTGCCACTCGGAGAGAAATCCAGGTTTCAAGACTGTCCGAAACATTTAAAACTAGATTATAATTGTTAAAATAAACTCCCAGCTGGCAATTTTTTTACTCCTCTGTTTAATTATGATGTAAAATACCTATAATACAATCAAATTAATGTAATATTTGGCTTTGTAACACTGAATGGCTTCTTTACGAAGCTGTTTCTTGGAGCGGAGACTCTTAGTTTACTCCTTGAACTGAAGTGCTTTTTATGTTTGAATGGGAAAAAAAAAAAACTAAAATGTAACATCTCAGCAAAGAATTCAACTTCTTGCAAAAGTTTCTTTTAGCTATCTTGGGTTTTCTTCCTGGTATCGTGGCTGAAGAGTGCAGTTCAGAAGTCACCAGAGGGAATTGATCAACAGGCCGGTTCCTTCTTGCTCCGGCTGCATAATGAAGCTCTCTATTTTAGGACCATCCAGTGTGTTTTTTTTTTTTTTTTAAGGCTTCATATCCGTATCTTCAGATTGTACCAGCCCAGATATGAGTGCACTGGGAATATGGCATAAGTTCTTTTAAAAGTCTATTTCAAAGTCAAAAAGTTAGATTTTTCCTTAATTATGGATGTGTTTATGTGGTTCTAACAGCAGTGGGCTGTGACTAAATCCTGACTATTAAGCATCAGTTTATCAGAAACAAATGGAGGGGTCCGGAGTGGGAGCTGGGGAATCTTCTGTCCAAACGGATACACAGGTTACTAAAAATTTTAAGACGCACACAAACGCAGCAGCTCCCCAAAAATCCCACACAAACAGCCTATAAATAGCAAAGATCCATGGCAACCTCAGAGTTGTTGTTTGCCGTCACATGCTGCTGAGAGCGAGACAAGAGCGGGGACTTAAATAACACCGGGAGATTGGTTTGTGTGAGAGGCAAAGTCAAAACAAATTACGTCTTTTCTATCACCACGGGCCTGCTGGTAAAGGATCTGAAATAGCTTTGTGCCTGGGGACATTTTACCACTGAAAGAATATCGCAACAATATCCTCAGAGGACCTAAATGAAAAAAAAACAAAGGGATGAGGGACGGAGGAGAGGATGGGGAATGAGAGGGTTTAGTTTTACTGCAGATCACAGGTGGCGACTTGATCCCCTTAACTAACCCTTTTCACTCCTCCCTTTGCCTGCCCCTTCTCATTTCACAGCAGAGCAGCGCTATCACGCTGAAGAGGAGGGGAAAAATGAGAAATACCTTCACTCTGATGCACCTTCTTCTCATTTGTTTGGGGTTTTTTTTTGTTAAAGAGAGGCCCAAAGGGAGCTTGAATTACGACATTGTCCAGACATAATGAAAATGGAACCCTCTCGTGAGGCTGCCCTGACGGTTTTATCCAATTTCTATCAGCTCCTGCTTGTTGATTTAACTTGTTTTTCCAGGTAAACAAAAGAGAAAGATTTCGTTTTGCTCTTCTCGATTTAAACTGACCTTCAGCAGACCTGATTTTTTTTTTTCTATCTTTGCTTTCTAATGCAAATAACCACTTGAAAGGCGCGGGCTTTGTTCCACTTTCCTTTGCAACTCCAACACTAAGATGAGACGTTTATCGGTGCTTTAATTGATTTTTGTTTTGCGACATAAAGTAATCCGATCCACGTGTTTCAGTTTCCCTAATTACGGCGCCACACCGTGCACGGATCCACGCCTTTGACACTTTGGCGTCTGGTGCTGAGCCAGGCGTTGTCAGACAGCAGATGGATGAACACACGGGCAGCGAACACAAAGCGTTTGACCCGCTGCAGCCCTGACCGGACTCTGCTGACCTGTTTGGGATTAGCAGCGAGGATAAACGGGGCAAAATGGCTCCGAGTGAACGGATGAGCTCCAGCCACAGAATTCAGATCATTTGTAATAACATGACATTTAAAAACTGAAGAAATACAGAGTGTTGTATTAAATAATAAACCATAATTATGTATTAAAAGTAACAGTTCAAATATTTTAAAGTGGGGTTCTGTGGAAAGGTTATGAACTATTGTAGACCTTACTTTTAAACAACCTCAGATTGGAGAAAAGGTTTAATTCTGGCCAGATTGATGAGCTAACAGATAGTCCAAAAAGGGGCCAAGACCAAAGTGAATCGATGCAATCTTTAAAGGGATAGTCTGGCCATTTTTTGCAGTGATGTTTCGCCAAATAGTTCAAAATTGACTAGAAAATCATCTCCAATCTCAAAGAACTCAGAAGGATTTTCTTTTCAAGCCAACCAGGACCCTCAGACAGAAGCTGGCTCACCTTAAAGCCAGTATCTCACTGGGAGACTGGTGGTGAGACGTTAGTGAGCAGCATTTATGAAGGAGTCTCCAAAATGTCTCCGTAAATTTGCGGGGTTCTTAATTTGCTTGCACTTGTCATTAATCTGTTTGTTGTTTAATCCCACGACTGGGTGGTCACACAGACCATATATCATCAATTCTCCACATTATTGAACCGAAAACCTGGCTTACCTTTTTAAACGTCGATCGTTTCACCTCCGTTGATTCCTCGCTTCGCGGCACAAAGGTGGGTTGGCTTCGACCCCCCCTCGCTGCTTCCGTCCATTCAGAAATCACACCGAGGTGGCAAGAAGGCGTCCGAGTCCCAGCCTCAGGTGTCTTGTGAAAGACAGGTAAGATATTAATTGTTCATGTCTTTTCCATCGAACCCCTCGGAGAACAAAAATTTCAAAATTCAACCTAAAGAGTCGACAATCTGCAGCTTCATGAGGAACACAAAACTAAAATCAATCACGTAGAAACAGAACAGTGACTGTTAAAATCTACTGATCTTAATCTAAATCTATAAAAAGCTTTTTTATCCCGTTCACCTTTTTATGCAAAAGCATGAAGCAGAAGGAGGGAAAAACAACATTTTCAGGCTCAGACATATTTGTTGAAGTTGGATGATGAGGCTCAATAACAGGAAAGCTCTCGTTGTTTTCCCTCGTATTTAATCACTGGTGACTTGTTTGGTGTTACATTGTGCCAACTACTGTGCTAAATCTCATACTGTTGTTTGTCAGAAGCAATGAAAAGGGAGGGGGAAGTAGTTCCACTTGTGTAATTCCTATAAAGGATGTGCAAAGTTGTTGTTTTTAAACCTGTACCAGTTACAAAAATTACAAACCGAGCAATAAAAAATGTCTGAGGCGCGTTTCTGGGGATTTTCATGCTTCGCAATGTGACAAATGGTGAATTATCGAAAGTGTGCGACGCAGCAGATGTGTTTGTTGGATCGGGTTTTCAAGCTGAAAGCCAACAGTTTGCTCTTAATTTTCTTTTCATTTTTTTTAAAAAACCTGTTGCAAAACAACAACAGCAGGCGCCAAAATCCTGAAGAATTCTTTGTCTGTCTTTCATGCAGTGCCCTTTTTTAGATCTATTCACAGCTCGTGTGGACAATAAAACCTTTAGGCTTGTACCTAAACATATCCCACTGTGGCTTTTGATGTATGGTTTGGATCTGCCATTTTCTTTCCCAGGTTGTGTAACATTTATCTGGTATTTCTTCTCCTGATCAGTGAATTGTTCTTGGCTGCAGTGGAAGCCCAAAGCCTGACCTATTAGCCCTCAGAGTATGCGTTGGGGATCAGTTTTAGCTACTGCTACACCAAATGTTAGCTCAACAGCTGTAAATTTGTCTAGGTTTTAACCATTTTTTGTGTTTGCTAAAGCTGACTAGCTGTGGCAGCCATCTTGAACTGGGTTGACTCCAAAAGTTAAACAGTTGTTGATGTACATCCAGTGATTACTTTGACAGTTTCGTTAAAATCCATCCATTTTTTGCTAACACACACACAATTAAACAATCAACAGCCTTTTACGGTGGTAGTTAGTTTTGTCCAATAAGTTTTTTAATTTCAATCAGTTATAAAGTTCTGTTTGAAACTTTTCTTGGTCGCTTTAAAATAATTTCTTAACCTACTAGGCTTCTCCTGGTGGGCAGCAATTATTTCTATTTTCAAGGTTGTGAAGCAGCTGAGTTTTAATCCAGTTTTAAAATTTACATCACATGAGCTTTAGTAACAAAAAACAAACAAAAAAAAAAAAACAAGCTCTTGCTTTGACAAGCCCGTTAAGATTGAAACCTTGGTTTTATCCATCAGAGGTAGAATTTCTCCCTCCAGTTCTGGACAGTGTACCTTCTCCTTTCTCTAATGGCATCCAAACAATAACACAAACTTTGCTTGAAACGTTCTTAAGGCCCCGTTTTACACTGCTCCTTCACCATGCTCTATACCACACGTGGCAAACTCAAGGCCCGCGGGCCAGATCTGGCCCTTGGTAACATTTTCTCTGGCCCCCAAGATGACATTTAAATTTTATTCGATCTGACCCTCCAGAGTCTCTGTTGTTTCTCATTTTTCTTAAAAAGTGGACCTATTTAGTGAAGTCCTCTCTTGACAGTGACTTTAAAGCCAAGATAATTAAGTTTTAATTTCTCAGTAAACTTTGATTTTGACGTGGAAAAAGCAAGAGAGGAGATTAAATGGGACAAAACAAGCTCTTGTTGATAAACTTGCAGCCAAGAAATACTGTCTGGTATCTGACTTGAGTTAATGTGCATCAGAATGATAGTGAGTTTACTTTAATGTATATTGTCTTTTCCTGTATCTTGTTTTAAAGTTAAATGTTAGTAGCTGTCTGTTTTTGTTGATGGCTTTTTTTGTGAAAAGTATGTTTGCTCTAAATTCTATATATATGTTACTGGGAAAAGGTAACTGATATTTATAGATAATAACTTTACATATTACATCTAAAACCAGGGTTAATTTATGTCTTTTTTCTATAAATACTGACAGAGATTGGCTCTTGGCTAGGACCAAGTTTTTAATTTTGGCCCCCTTGTGTTACTGAGTTTGACTCAACCAGGCACATTTTTCTGGGACCAAATCAGGACGCAGCTACACTCTATCAACCACATTCCTAATGTAAAACAGGACATTGTATCCCACCTTCTTCCACTGGTGATAATTAAAGCTACAAGATGAAGGTTTAAGGGAGCTGCCATGTTGTATAGTTGGTACCAGAGTCTGCCCACCAGAGATGAGGGCTTTGAGTCCCACCTACTCCCCCACTGATAATCATGGGGTTACCACAGGTATCAGGTGTGTGCTCGGTTGTTTCCATGACCTTGTCACAATCCCAATCATAACCAAGGCATGAGGCTACAAATCAAGTCCAGCTTCAAATTCTCAAAGAGTAAACCACATCGGACCACTAAAGGTGCATGGATGCTCAAACCTCTGTAGACCTATTGGGTCGACCTATGTCGATCCATTGGAGCAGTGAAAATAAAGGGATATAAAGAGCCAGGATTAGCAGCAGCACATGTCTCTGTACCTGAAGCCTTTGTTTCATTCAGGAGGTTTTTTTATCTCCAGGACTTGGCGTGAGTAAACTCTAATTCGCCGCCTTCCAGCCATGTGGACATTTTTTTTAAGGTGAAAACATGAAACAGGCAGTGGCCCTAAATAATAAAGTGGCAGCTGAGATTAGTGCTTGTTAAGATTGCTTTATGTGCTTTTAATCAGTTTGTTGTTGAGCTATTTTAATTAGCCCTGCGTGAGTAAAGAATAAAATAAGCACACATTGAGGGAACATGAATTGCTGCAAGTTGGTCTTATGTATGGATGGGGAGGGGGGTCAAATATTTGAAGGAAAAAACAAATTCGTACCAACAAATTAAGAATGTGTTTTTGCTTAAAATGCCCAAACTGCAGAGACCAGCCACGCTCTGGCTGATAATTATGGGGTTACCATGCGGAGTGAAAGGGGCCTAAAAGATGTTTTATCCTAAAGCGTTTTGGATTTTCACCTTCTCAAGCAACCTAGCAATTAAAATTTTCATTTGAACAGGCTTTTGTGCTCTTATCTTTGTCCTAAATAAGAAAAAAGGGAGATGCATTGGTGAATTAAAACCCCGGCTTTTTTATTTTCAGCAATGCTAAAATCTCTCCACACTCCCTCTGGCTACTATAGAGGCACCCCATGGAGTAAAAAGCCTCCTTGGTTGTGAATCATAATTTATGCTCTTTTTGTGCATCTAACACACACACAGGTGTAGGAAAATTGGAATTATGCGCTTCGTGAAGACTATTTTTTTTTTCTCTATTATGGTGCAGATTTGGCAGAAACTAAACAAATCCTCACGGTCATGAGAAATCTGGGAAACTGCAGGCTGTGATGGTGGTTTTCTTATTAAAGTGAGCGCTGTTCTTTGTTACAATCACACAACAATCATAAAAAGTAAAAGAAAGAAGAGCTTCTTTTGTGGTAAAACAAGAAACGGTGAGATCTTAAGATGGAAAAAAAACTGAAGAGTGGGTTTTAATTCTTTCTGTGCAAAGTGGTAGCAGCAGTTTAATCAATGGTGATTATTTTCATGCAAGCAATTTCACTTTAATGAGCTGCAACATGCAAAGCTGCTACCTTTTTCTCCTCTGATGTAATCAATAATTCTACTAAAGAGTTTTTCTTAATTAATTTCAATAAATGTTTTACATTAGATTTTTTAAGGAATATATTAAAAAAGGAAATCGTCTGGAAAGCTTATCTTATGAGCAAACAGAAACTAGTTTTTTTTCCTCTCTCTCCATACAGGCTCCAGTGACAGAAGCCTTAATTTGAGCTTCATTAAACTAAGCCTGCAGGCCTGAACACACACACACACACACACACACACACACACAGAGTACGCAGATGAAATCATAGCTGACATTAATAACTAAACACGCTAAAATAAACAAACTCCATTAAAAGTCTGACGTGTTTCATTTAGCTGATCTTTCATTTTGCCTCATCGCCTGAATTGTTAGTTTTATTTCACAGAAAGGTGGCAGAGAGGAGGAAAGTGTTTAAAGGATGTGGAGAGTGAGTGCTGCAGGTAACGCATGCATACATCCCACAAATCTCGGCCGGAAGAGAGCAACAAAATATTTTCGCCATGTTGGTAGGTATGCACTAGACTTCGATGGCTTCGAAACTAATTAAATCCACGTATGTACTGACCCTCGACCGATGTGGGAGGGAAAGAAAATCGGTGAACAAAAGGAAACGTCGGACAAGCCCAATAATTTGCCGCCCATCTCGTACAGCTTACGCCATGGAGGAGCTACGTGGCCTGAAATCAGCGGACTCATAAAATCAGTGTTTCACCAGGTGTCTCAAAAACCACTGGACAAATTTCAGTGAAACTTTCAGAAAATATTCATTTAATCTAATTCAAGTTGGCTGCCACCACAAAGCTACATCAGCAAATGCAAAAATGGCTACAATTCAGCCAATTTTAAAGATATTAAACTCAAATTTGGAGTGTTAGAAGCTGAGGCTCGATTCCAATTTATACGCTGATCTGGAATAAAAGATTTGCCATTAACTACTGGAATCAACTCCGTTAGCAAATTATTGCATGAACCAAAGAACAGATTTTATCTAAACTTTCAGAAGGCAACTGACGAAAAATGACAATGACTCAGCAAATTTTACAGATAATGAGCTAAAATTCGCTATGGTAGTGGCTGAGCATTGTCCCTAACAATACATCGAGTGCAACACAACATCTTTGCTTAAAACCATCCTGTCTGTCTGTTAGCAAAAAACCTCATGAACCGCTGGACGAAGTTGAATAAAACTGAGAAATTAATTGGTGTTTGTACCAAATCGAGCTAAATGAGCTTAGAAAATAAAAAAATATTGGCTATAATGCTGTAAGTTTTACAGATACTGAACAAAGATTTGGTGTGATAGTATCCGAGCGTCATTCCTAACATGTTCTTTAAGCTCCAACAGCGCATAATAGTATTAATAGTAACTAATAAAACTGTCTTTATGTCATCCACAACCAAACCAAAACAGGGTTTTTGACTGATGAGGACAAGAAATAAACCTACAATGGTGGCAACTATAGTTTTTATTTTTAAGAAAAATGTATTTTATGGTTTTATTTGCATGACTAATCTACGCATTTTCTAGATTTTGCCAGTCATGGTCAGCCAACGTAACACTGTGTATCTGTGAAGGCCTTAGTTACCTTCCAGGTTGGTGACAAACAGACCACTGATTTAAAGCAGTGTTTGTATGAATGGATAAAGGATCCCTCCAGAAGATGGAAAACCATTGTTTTTCCCTCCGAGCTGAAATAGCAATCTGTCCTGGGCTGTGTGCACTTCCTCAGCCTCACTAAAAGATAAAAATAAGAGGATGGGGGGGGGGGATGTTGAAGTAATATCAGTCTTCAGCCAAATGGATAAACATGAATGGCGGGCTTTTTACCACCGATAAGGATGTTGTTGTCACAGATCTGAAGGAGACAAGAAGTAGGGGATCTAAAAGCCGGGGGGGGGGACGAGGCCTCGCCGGTGAGCCGGGGGGAGAACGGCTCCCACGCAGATCTGCATGGGATCGCAGTCCGGCTGTACGTTACAGTTTCTTTGTGTCGCTGCGGAGAGCGTTCAAATGTGCCTCCCCCCCTCCGAGGCGCAAAGCAGCCGTTACAGATGTGATTAGGCCCCGATGTGTGCAGGGTGGGGAAAGTTTTTTGCCCGTTATGTAACTAGAAGTTGCCACAATCCGTCAACCCCACACTGAGACTGAGCTGGGGGGCTGGTCTGACAAACCCGCCACAAATCATTGTTTTGTTCCATCTCATCACTGCTTTGAAGTGCGAGGCGCCGGAGGGGGCGGCGCGATTATTCAGCCTAAATTCTGCGAGGGGGAGGGGGGGGGGGATAACGGCTCTGTCGCAGCAGGTGCGTGGAAAGCTACCCCCCCCGCAGTTGCCAAAAACGCACACCTGTACTTTAAAACACGTAGCAAGCACCACACAAATAAAGCTTCCACACATCCTGTCGTCTAAAACTGACTGTTTTAAATCCTCAAATCCACCCCCCACCCACCCCCGCCTTGCCTTTGGAAGGGGGAAAAAAAATGAATACAAACAGCACAATCGCTCTGTGACACAGAGCGGCGCATGATCTCGCCTCGATGCAGTGAGCGAGCTGTTCCACGGGAGGTAATTCTGTTTCTGTTTGTTCGACAGAGAAAAAGGGGAGGGGAAGACAGGAGAAGAAGGGGGGGGAGTGTAAATCTAAGATGGGGGGCCCTGTGGCAGAGCCCCCAGGATCAAATTCAATTCTGGCAAGATACACATTAAGCCCCGTCAATCACACGAGTGCCCTTGGAATGTGGCGACTGGTGATGAGAGCGGCAGGAGAGTCTCTCTGCTTCCACGAGAGCCGATATGAACCCTCTTAAATCTGAAAACTCCCATCATCCCGCGGGGTCCTGACGCTCCGCATGCACACACAGACACGTATAGCACAAGGCACAGGGCTCCCATCTACGCGTCGGCTCAAGTGCATTTGCATTCCCTCCACCTCCAGCTGAGCAATTACTGATCTGAAGCATCATCAAACCAAGCGGGAAAACTCAATTTTACAAAAAAACCCCACAAAATATTAGGTTTTGGTTCAGCTTGTTGAGCAGATTTTCCACAGAAGATGTTTTCTTTTCTCCCGTTTTGATAAAACCACAACATATATTTTGCATTACAGCCCAACACTTTTTAAAGATCCACAGTCCGACTCCAACAGCAAACATCTGGGTTGGCAAAAAGAATACGATGTCAAGATTTTAGGTCCTCTACCCCTAAAATAATCACCTTATTTAGCTTTTTCCACTAACTCTCAAAACATATCACCAAAACTAAAACAATCAGCCGCATAGATTTTGCAATTATGACCTGAAACATCAAAGTTAAAGAAGCAGCTGACCGGAAGACCGGTCAAAAATAAAGCTTTTGCTTTTCTTTTTAAAAAAACGCTCCCACGTCAGGTAACTGTCACTGACAGAAGCGTGTAAACCTCGATCATTACAAGCCGTCCTGGTGGTCAAATTAGAGAGAAGTGCTTTGATTTAGTGGGATGAAAATCAGGTTTAGGAGGGCACCCTCGGTTAATTGCAGAATGTTTGTGGAAGTGCTTCATCGGATTACAAAGGCTTCCGATCTCAGAAGGATAGTTCTCAATGCTTGTCGCGGAGGGAATGAAAGTAAAAGAACCGATGCTGGAGAGTTTGGAGTTAGGATGTGAGAAAAGCCGCTTCGCCTGAATAGAAGTAAAGGAAATGCAAGAAGAGATGTTCCGCCTAAAGGAAATCATTGTAAACACGGGAATCTGTGTCCTGTTAAGAACTCATTTGGAACCCCTAATGTAAACATTTAATATTAGCCTGTGTAGCGTTCTTTGTTTTAGAGAAATAAACCTGAAAAACAAACAACAGGCCCTCGTTTGGCCAGCCTGGATGAAGACTTTTGCCCTTTTCTCAGACTCCGAGCTCTGCTGTCTAATGAGATACGAACCAGTGGTGACTATAAAATGACCAGACTATCCCTTTAAGGTCACATTCACGCAAACCTGGATTTTTCTCATCAACACTCGTTGTGAAGTCCTGCTCCAGTTCACTCAGGCTGCCGTGGAAGCGACAGTCAGCCTGTTTACTTTTATTCCGGACTCGTGCTAATTATCTTAACTACACAAGTAATTATCTTCCACATCAAAGGGCCGAGCTCTGAGCCCCCCCACCCACCCGACCTCCA